>NW_026973666.1:230000-260000 GCF_035594125.1 Scylla paramamosain
TCTATTGTGATTTATTTAGACATGATCCGATTGTGGTCTTGAGTTTGTATGTTGTTCTTTCAAAAAATCCACTTTTGGTTTTATTTTTTCTGAGACTATTTATCTTGATATGTTTTTTTATGTGTATATTTATTACTTGTGCGCTATTTTCTCTAAACTACCTATGATTCTGAGTTTTTTATATTGAATTGTACTGTGTGTGTATGTGTGTGTGTGTCAGGGATGGAGTGCATTTGTCACGCCAGGGTGTTCGTGTTTTGGCCGAAACACTCGAGCGGGAGGTAACTGCACTCCAGCACTTTTTTCGTTAGTCGGGAGGGAAGAAGGGGTAGTGAGGAGAAGGCAAGGGGCAAATTAGTTAAATCTAGAAAGGAAGCTAGCTTAGGGATGGTGAGAAATAGCTTAAGTGTTTACTACACAAATTGTAGAAGTATTCTGAATAAAATAGACTTGCTTAGAGGAATAGCGAGTGTAGAGAAATTTGATATCATTGCTTTAACTGAAACTTGGTTAGATATGTCAGGAAAAGTATTTAATCCAGAGGTTAAGATAGATGGGTATACAATGTTCTATAAAGATAGAGAAAACAGGAGAGGAGGAGGTGTCGCGTTATACGTTAGGGACACATTACAGTGCTGTATGAACAATAGAATTAAAACAGATAACAAAGCAGAGTCGATATGGGTAGATATTAAGGAAGGATCGCAGTCAGTAGTACTAGGGGTAGTTTACAGACCACCGACCAGTACAGAGGAAATTAACACCTCACTGTGGCAGGAATTAAATAGAGCAGGCAGGTACAGTCAGGTATGTGTGGTAGGAGATTTTAATTTTAGGAATATCGACTGGAGTCTGATTGTGGGTAACAAGGAAGCAGAAGAATTCCTTAAGGTAATTCAGGATAATTTTTTAAAACAGGTAGTCGTAGAACCCACAAGGGGGAATAATATTCTAGATTTAATTCTTACTAACAGGGAGGAAGCAGTCACGCAGGTAGAGGTTGGAGGACAGCTAGGTAACAGTGACCACAGGGAAATTAGGTACAATCTAGAATGGGAAGAAACTGTTAGAAATAAAAACACTAATAAAATACCTGACTTTAGGAGAGCAGATTTTGAAGAATTAAAAAGGTACCTCCAAGGAGTGGACTGGCAAGGGATGCAGGGTGAGGTCAGGTCAGGGACGGAGTTCAGAGAGATAAGGCAGGATGAGGGAGGTGAGGTGAGGCTCCAGAAGGGAGGAGGAAAGAGGAAGGGGGGAGATAGGCGTGAGTATGTTGGAATGTCAGGTCATGCTGAAATGAGAGAGGTAAGGTCGAGGCGAGTTGATGAGGGAGGGGAGAGGATGGTAGGGAACGAGATGAGGGGTTTAGGTGAAGTAAATGTAGATGAATTGTATAAATATTTCGTAGATAAAGTTCATACAGGTCAATTAGCAAATATCCCGTATAAAACAATAAGATCACAAAAAAATGACCCTAAATGGATGACTGCTAGGTTAAAGCATTATATAGGGCGTAAGAGAAGTATATATAAGAGATTAAGGGCAGGTGAGGAAGTTTTAAGGACACAGTATAATGAATTAGTTAGAACAGTCAGGAAGTTAACGAGGAAAGCTAAGGACAATTATGAATTAAAGGTAGCCAGCCAGGCGAAGACGGACCCCAAGGGATTTTATCAGGTATACAGGACGAAAAATAAGGATACTGTAGGTCCATTAAAGGCAGCAGATGGGGAGCTGGTTAGTTCTGGGGAGGAGATTAGTAAACTTCTGAATGATTATTTTTTAACTGTCTTCACTCAGGAGAACATGCAGGATATGCCAGATAGTGAACAGGTGTTTAGAGCAGATGAGTATGAGAAGCTGACGGATATTTCCATAACTAGGGAGATAGTGGAGCAGGAGATAGATAGGCTAAAAAAGTTCAAGTCACCAGGACCTGATGAAATATATCCCAGAGTACTGAAGGAATGTAAAAAGATTATTAGTGAGCCGTTAGTTTCTGTCTTTAGGAAATCACTAGAGTCGGGTGAGGTACCAGAAATGTGGAGGCAGGCTAATGTAGTACCCATCTTTAAGAAAGGGGATAAGACTTTAGCGTCTAATTATAGACCTGTCAGCTTAACTTCAGTTGTAGGTAAAATGTTAGAGTCAATAATAGCCAGGAACATTAGGGAACATTTAGACAAACATAACTTGATAAATCAGTCACAGCATGGCTTCACGAAGGGGAAGTCTTGCCTGACAAACTTGTTAAGTTTTTACAGTAAGGTGTACGAGGCAGTAGATAATGGTGATAGTTATGATATCTTATATCTGGACTTTAGTAAAGCATTCGACAAGGTGCCCCATCAAAGGCTCCTGAGAAAGGTTAGGGCGCACGGGATAGATGGGAAGGTGTTAGGTTGGATAGGGTCATGGCTTGGTAACAGGCGACAGAGAGTGCTAATAAACGGCTCGAAATCCGAGTGGGGTCATGTCATTAGTGGGGTGCCACAGGGATCAGTATTAGGGCCATTATTATTTCTAATATATATCAATGACTTGGATAGTGGAATTAGTAGCGATGTTAGTAAATTTGCGGATGACACAAAGATAGGTAGATTAATTAGGTCAGAAGCGGATGCCATCGCCTTGCAGACAGACTTAGATAGAATGAATGAATGGACGGATAGATGGCAAATGCAATTTAATATCGATAAATGCAAAGTCCTTAGCGTAGGTAGAGGAAACCCACACAATAGGTACACATTAAACACCCAAACTCTGGTAGGTACAGGGTACGAGAAAGATTTAGGAGTTATAGTTAGCTCTGAACTCCGTCTAGGGAAACAATGCATAGAAGCCAGAAACAATGCAAATAGGGTACTAGGATTCATTTTTAGGAGTGTTAAAAGTAGAAGGCCGGAAGTAATATTAAAGTTATACTTGGCGCTGGTCAGACCTCATCTAGACTACGCTGTGCAGTTCTGGTTCCCACATTACAGGAAAGATATAGGTCTATTAGAATCAGTACAGAGGAGAATGACTAAAAGGATACAGGGGATGAGGAGTATTCCTTACGAAGCGAGGTTGAAGCGGTTAAATTTACATTCTCTAGAGAGACGTAGGTTAAGAGGGGACCTGATAGAAGTCTTTAAGTGGTATAAGGGTTATAACAAGGGAGATGTAAGCAAAATTCTTAGGATCAGCAACCAGGGTAGAACAAGAAATAACGGGTTCAAGCTTGAAAAATTTAGGTTTAGGAAGGAGATAGGAAAAAATTGGTTCTCGAATAGAGTGGTAGATGAGTGGAACGGACTCAGTAATCATGTAGTTAGTGCTAGGACACTAGAGAGCTTTAAGAGAAGATTAGATAAGTTTATGGATGGGGATAACAGATGGAAATAGGTAGGAGTGTTTCATACAGGGACTGCCACGTGTAAGCCTGGTCGCTTCTTGCAGCTTCCCTTATTTCTTATGTTCTTATGTTCTTATGTGTGTGTGTGCGTGTGTGTGTGTGTGTGTGTGTGTGTATGTGTGTGTGTGTATGTGTGTGTGTGTGTGTGTGTGTGTGTGTGTGTGTGTGTGTGTGTGTGTGTGTGTGTGTGTGTGTGTGTGTGTGTGTGTGTGTGTGGGAGAGGTAGTTCGTGACATAATGACTCGAGTTACAAAAAAATAACACAGGTCTTAACAAAAATTACTATCTAACAACATGGAGTCACCTGATCTGACCTCTCCCTTCCTGCCCTCGCCCTTTCCCAAGGCTCGGCCCCTCCCGACACACGGCCACCGCACATATGCTCTACTAATCATGCTAATTCTCTCTCTCTCTCTCTCTCTCTCTCTCTCTCTCTCTCTCTCTCTCTCTCTCTCTCTCTCTACAGAGGTGTATAGGAAGGAGAGACAGAACGAGAACCAATAAAAGGAGGGAGAAAGACGAGTACGGTAGCGATGATAATGACTGCTGCTGTATTTATAATTATCATTTCTAACATCAGTGACAACTGTCGTACACACATACACACACACACACACACACACACACACACACACACTATTGCTAAGATGGTAAATATGTCACGGCTGGTTTGCTGAGCGGCGATTTACAACAATATTATGAGACTAGTGAAAAAATTGAAAGCACACACACACTCCCTCCGCCTCCCCCGGTCCCCTACACTCCCGCCGCCTTTCCTCCCCGTCGCAAACTTTCATGGTGATCAGTAAATCCTGTGTGAGGAACAAGTGAGTGATCTGAGGACACTCGGCTGCCAAGAGACGGTCACCAGCTTTTTGGATGGCATAATTACGAATTACGAATAAGACACTCAGTGGGTCTATGGGTTAAGTCCTTCCCGTGCTGCAGGATGGACAGGTGTGGCGGTGTGCTGTGGTGGTGGTGCAGCACGTGTAGATGTAGATGTAGATGTTGTTTTGTTGTTAGATGCGGAACTACGGTCTTCATATTGACTACTTACACAACACAGGGGAGGGTTCAGACAGGCAGCACCACAACCAGGGCGTCCCCACCGCTCCAAAGGTCTTTAATCTCACCTACCACTACTTTCACGCCATGACTGATACTCCCACAAGCCCACAGTACTTAATTTTATCTTATTATCGTTGTGAATGTGATTGTTCACATTGAAAACGACAGTAATAATTCTTATTGAACTTTTAGCACGGCATGAACACAGGGAGGGAAATACTGTGTTTAAATATATCTTCTTTACACATAGCTGCGTTAGGGTTCCCGTGACCCAGTGGATAGAGTGACGGCCTTACAAACAACGAGTGCTGCACGCCAGCGTTCAAATCCCACTAAGAACTTAAATAAATAAATAAATATAATTGAATAAATAGTTGTTAAAGATATTCACATTAGAATAAACATTTATTTAATATATTAATATAAACATAAGATGGGAAAATAGGCTAACTTTGCAAAATATTAGTTGGGTCCTCGTGGCCCACTTTAAAATTGGAGTGAGGGAAGCGTGGGTTCGAACCCCACTCGGAACTTGCAAAAACTTAAAAGAGCATCCACTCCATTCACCATGTGTGCCTAACAAACACACAGCATTAGGTTAGCATTAGGATCAGGATAGGATTAGGAGAGAGTCAGTTTAGTGGTCCACGTAGTTGCCATGGTAAGGAGGAGGAGGAGGAGGAGAAGGCAGCAGCCCCACCAGCACCAGAGGAAGACCACTAGCACCAGCAGAAGAAGAAGAAGTACCACCGGTAGCAGCAGAGAAAGAGGACAACAACCATCACCACTAGCAGAAGCAGAGGAAGAAGAAGGATCACCAGCAGCAGCAGAGGAAAAGGAGCACCACCAACAGAGGACAACAACCATCACCACCGGCAGAAGCAGAGGAAGAAGAAGACCACCACCATCAGAGGAAGAAGAAGAAGAAGAAGAAGGACCACCACCACCAACCAGAAGTTGATGTGTTTTCCTCCGAAGGGTTGACCTGGGATTTATCACACATCAAAAGGACCACCACCAGCAGCAGAGGAAGAAGAAGAAGAAGAAAGAAGAACCACCACCACCAGCAGAGGTAGAAGAAAAAGGACCACCACCACCAGCAGAAGAAGAAGAAGAAGGACCACCACCAGCAGCAGCAGAGGAAGAAGAAGGACAACCACCACCACCAGCATCAGCAGCAGCAGAGGAAGAAGAAGGACCACCACCACCAACAGAAGAAGAGGAAGAACCACCAACAGCAGCAGCAGAAGAAGAATCAGCAGCAGCAGCAGCAGCAGAGAACCAGCAGAAGATGAAAACCCACCACCACCAACAGCTGCAGCAGCGGAAGAAGAAGAACAATGACAACCAGCAGCAACAGAAGAAGAAGAAGAAGAAGGATGACTACCACCACCAGCATAGGAAGAAGAAGTACCACCACCCCCACCACCAGCAGCAGCAGAGGAAGAAGAAGAACGACCCACACCACCAGCAGAAGAAGAAGAAGGACCACCACAACCACACCAACAGAAGCAGCAGCAGAGGAAGATGAAGGACCACCAGCATCAGAGGAAGAAGCAGCACCACCACCAACAGCAGAGAAAGAACGACCACCATCACCACCACCACTATCAGCACAGGAAGAAGCAGCACCACCACCACCAGCAGCAGAGGAAGAAGTACGACCACCACCGCCACTTCCCCGTCCCTCATCCCATTCTGGGAACTACAAGGACCACCAAACTGACTCACTCAGGCAGGTTAGGAACAGACTAGCGTAGAGTTAGAGGTCAGGCTTAGGATAGAATAGGATTAAAGTCAGTTGGTGGTCCATGAAGTTGCCAGGAGAAAGAGGAGGGGGAGAGGGAGGAGCAAGAAAGGAAGAAGGAGCACCAACAGCAGCAGAGGAAGAAGAAGGACCACTACCATCACCACCACCAGAGGAAGAAGGACAATCACCAGCACGACATGACCACCACCACCAGCAGATGATGAAAAAGAAGTACCACCAACACCACTACCACCAGAAGAAGAAGAAGGGACCATCACCACCACTACCAGCAGCACAGGAAGAAGAAAAAGGACCACCACCACCACCATCAGAGGAAGAATCACCACCAACAACAACAGCAGAGGAAGAAGGAGCAGAGAAAAAAACACAAAAAGGACCACAGCCACCACCAGCAGCAGCAGCAGCAGCAAAGGCAGAGAAAGAAGAAAGACCATCGCCAGCAACAGCAGAGAAAAAGAAGAAGAACCACCAACACCACCACCACTAGGAGAGGAAGAAGAAGAAGGACCACCACCACCGTCATCAGCAGAGCAAGAAGAAGGACCATCACCACTACCAACACCAGCAGAGGAAAAAAAAAAGAAGGACCGACCACCACCATCACTACCGCCAGCAGAGGAAGAAGAAGAAGGACCACCACCACCACCTGAAGAAGAAGGGCAATCACCACCACCACCAACAACAACAGCAGAAGAAAAAGGACCACCATCATCAGCAGCAGAGGAAAAAAAAGGACCACAGCCACCACCAGCAGCAGCAGCAAAGACAGAGAAAGAAGAAAGACCAGCAACAGCAGAGGAAGAAGAAGAAGGACCGCCAACACCATCACCACTAGCAGAGGAAGAAGAAGAAGGACCACCACCACCACCACCACCAGCAGAGGAAGATGAAGAAGGACCACCACCACCACCACCACCAGCAGAGGAAGATGAAGAAGGACCACCACCACCACCAGCAGAGGAAGATGAAGAAGGACCACCACCACCACCAGCAGAGGAAGATGAAGAAGGACCACCACCACCACCAGCAGAGGAAGATGAAGAAGGATCACCACCACCAGCAGCAGCAGCAGAGGAAGATGAAGAAAGACCACAGCAGCAAATAACCACCAGTGTCAGAAGAAGAAGAAGGGCCACCACCACTAGCAGGGGAAGAAGAAGGACAATCACTATCACCACTACCAGAGAAAGAAGAAGACCACCACCACCACCATCACCACCAGCAGAGGAAGAAGAAGGACCACAGCAGCATGTTACCAACCTCCGAAGTGGAAGTGATGTGTTATCCTCCGAAGGGTTGACCTGGGATTTATCACACATCAGAAGGACCACCACCAACAACAGCAGAGGAAGAAGAAGAAGAAGCACCACCACCAGCAGAGGAAGAAGAACGACCACAACCACAACAGAAAGAAGGACCACCACCACCACCATCAGCAGAGGAAGAAGAAAAAGGACCATCACCACAAGCAAAAGAAGGAAGAAGAAGAAGGACCACCAGCAGCTGCAGCAGCAGAGAAAGAAGAACAAGGACTACTACCACCAACACCACCACCAGAGGAAAAGAAGAAGAATCACCACAAAGGAAAAGAAGAAGGATCACCACCACCAGCAGAAGAAGAAGAAGAACCACAGCACCAGCACCAGAAGAAGAAGCAGTACCAACACCAGTAGCAGCAGAGGAAGAAGAACGACCACCACAAACCACCATCACCACCACCTCCCCGCCCCTCGTCCCATCCTGGGAACTACAAGGACCACTAAACTGACTCACTCAGGCAGGTTAGGAATAGACTAGCATAGGTTAAGTCAGGTTTAGGATAGGATAAAGTCAGTTGGTGGTCCACGAAGTTGCCAGGAGAAGGAGAGGGAGGAGCATGAAAGGAAGAAGGACCACCACCACCAAAAGTAGAGGAAGAAGAAGGACCACCACCAGCAGCAGCAGAGGAAGATGAAGAAGGACCAGCAGAGGAAGAAGAAGGACCACCACCACCAGCAGAGGAAGAAGGACAATCACCACCAACAGCAGCAGCAGCAGAGGAAGAAGGACCACCACCAGTAGCAGCAGATAAGGAAGAAGGATCACCACCACCACCACCAGAGGAAGAAGAAGGACCATCACCAGAAGGAGCAGAGAAAGATAGAACAGCAGGAGGAGAGGAAGAGGAAGAAGGATCAGCAGCAGCAGCAGTAGCAGAGGGAAAAAAAGAAGGATCACCACCACCAGCAGCGGCAGAAGAAGAAGAAGGGCCACCAGAGGAAGAAGAAGGACCACCACCATCACCACTACCAGAGAAAGAAGAAGAAGAACCACCACCATCACCACCAGCAGCAGAAGAAGAAGGACCACAGCAGCAAACTATCAACCTCCGAAGTGGAAGTGATGTGTTATCCTCCGAAGGGTTGACCTGGGATTTATCACACATCAGAAGGACCACCACCAGCAGCAGCAAAGAAGGAAGAAGAAGTACCACCACCAGCACCACTACCAGCAGCAGAAGGAGATGTACCACCACCACCAACAACACCAGCACCAGCAGAGGAATAAGAAGTACCACCACCACCACCACTACTACCAGCAGAGGAAGAAGAAGTACCACCACCATCACCACTACCAGCAGAGGAAGAAGAAGAAAGACCACCGCCACCACCACCACCAGCAGAGGAAGAAGAAGAAGAAGAAGGATCACCAGCACCACCGCCACCACCACCACCACCACCACCACCACCACCAGCAGAGGAAGAAGAACCACCACCACCACCACCACCACCAGCAGAGGAAGAAGAAGAAGGACCACCACCACCACCACCACCAGCAGAGGAAGAAGAAGAAGGACCACCACCACCACCACCACCAGCAGAGGAAGAAGAAAAAGGACCACCACCACCAACACCACCAGCAGAGGAAGAAGAAGAAGAGGAGGAAGGACTACCACCACCACCATCACCAGCAACAGCAGCAGAGAAAGATAAAACAGCAGCAGCAGAGGAAGAAGAAGGACCACCACCACCACCACCACTAGCAGCGGCAGAGGAGGAAGAAGGACCACCACCACCACCACTAGCAACAGCAGCAGAAAAGATAGAACAGCAACAGCAGAGGAAGAAGGAGGACCACCACCACCACCAGCAGAGGAGCAAGAAGAAGAAGCAACAGAATAAGAGGAAATCACGAGCAGCAGCAGAGGAAGACGAAGAAGGACCACAGCAGCAGCAGTAGAGGAAGAAGAAGAAGCACCACCACCACTACCAACACCACCAGCAGCAGAGGAAGAAGAAGAAAGACTACTACCACCAGCACCAGCAGCAGAAGGACCACCACCACCAGCGGAAGTAGAAGGACAAGCAGCAGTAGCAGCAGCAGAGGAAGAAGAAGCATCACCACCACCAGCAGAAGAGGAAGAAGAAGAAGAAGCATCACCACTACCAGCAGCAGAGGAAGAAGAACCACCGCCATCAGCAGCAGGAGACGAAGAAGATGAAGCACCACCACCACCAGAGGAAGAAGAAGCAGCACCACCATCACCATCTCTTCGGCCCCCCCGGACCACCAAAGTGACTGACTCAGGCAGGTTAGGATAGTTTACGTAGTTGCCAGGTAAAGAAGGAGGAGGAGGAGGAGGATCATCAAACTGACTGACTCAGGCAGGTTAGGATAGTTTACGTAGTTGCCAGGCAAAAAAGTAGGAGGAGGAGGAAGAGGAGGAGAAGGAGGAGGAGGAGGAGGAGGAGGATCATTCTTAGGGAATAAGACAGGTTAGGATAGGATAAGACAAGGGGTTCACGTAGTTGCCAGGTAAAGGAGGAGGAAGAGCAGCAGCAGCAGCAGCAGCAGCAACAGCAGCAGCAGCAGCAGCAGCAGCAGCAGCAGCAGCACTAGAAGGAAAAGCATTACCACCACCAGAGGAAGAAGAAGCACCACCACCACCAGAGGAAGAAGAAGCACCACCACCACCATAGGAAGAAGAAGCACCACCACCACCAGAGGAAGAAGAAACACTGCCATCACCACCACCAGAGGAAGAAGCACGACCACCTCCAACGGATGAAGAAGCACCACCACCACCAGAGGAAGAAGAAGCACCACCACCACCAGAGGAAGAAGAAGAACCAGCACCACCACCACCAGAGGAAGAAGAAGAAGCACCACCACCACCATTTGTTCTTATCAGCAAGGCAGGGAAGGTGTGCGGGGTGAAGGAAGGACTCTCAGAAAGGTGCTTCTTCTTCGACCCAGTTGAGGACAACTCTCTTCCTTCACACAATTCTACATCCACATCTCAAGATTTCATTTCTTGAGTGAAAGATTGGTGGCTGAAATTAAATGAAATCTTGAGATGTGCATATAGAATTGTGTGAAGGAAGAGAGTTGTCCTCAGGTGTGACTGCCCCTTGCGTTGTGAGGCACACAGGGAACGTTGTGTGAGGTCACAGCTGAGAGTCCTTCCTTCCTTAATGCCTCACCCTGCCGTCCTTCCTCCCTGTCCTGCTGATAAGTAAATCCCGTGTGTCAAGAACAAATGAGTGCTTTAAGGGCACTCTGCTGCCAAGAGACGGTCACCATCTCTAATTAATTAATACATTCCACAGCACACTGGAATTCCAGACTGCTGTGCCACAATCTATGGCTCAGCCACTGATGTCAATGTTAGCATGCCAGTACAGTTATTAATGAACACTAACATCTCCCAATGTATGCTGTTTTTTTTTTAGACACTGCCTCACATCTCTCTCTCTTTCTATAGTACACTTCCATGGTTCCATAACTCTATAACAAATAATTTATTCCTACAACCTTTTCTTTTTATTGAGAGTGGGGGATTACTCTTCATTACGTTGTTTGTTTTCCCGCCATCATATTCCTAGCCTTCTTTTCATGGTCTGGCCTTAAACTCAAATACTGTACATCCATCAACACATTCTATGACTTCATTCTCGATTCTAACTCCTTCGTCTGGTGTAAAGCTGTTCAACACCTTTGTTGTCTTCATATTCATCGTCAAGCCTTCCTTTGTATCTCTGTATGACTGTAGACTCATCACCTGGAGCTTATCCGCTGATCAGCACGAGCCATGATGTCACCTCTAAATTAAAGGCAGCACTGTGAATCTTGAATTTGCTTCGTGTAATCCATTAATAACTCATTCTTAATATACACACATAACAAGACACAAACACACGCACACTCACAACTCCAGACCCTTACCACACAGGTTGGTTGCACATAACAGCAGACTGCAGCAACGCGGGGGCAGCGGCCTTCACACCCAGTGATGCCCATATAAAGTAATAAATAAAGACTGGTGGAGACGTGTCACACACACACACACACACACCGAGTGGATGTGCTTGAAACAGCTCCACAGCAAAGTTGAATTCTCGATTTAACTATGGCATCTTGGTGTTATTGCTGTCAACGGGGTGACTGTTAATACCTGACGATATATGGAATGCAGCATTGGAGCTTAAACTTCATTTCCATTGCCAGTTTTGAAGGTAAAATACTGTTGTTTTTGGGACTGGATTGGGCTTCCGTGTGTAAACAAGCAGACGACAGAGCTACACATGCCTACTAATACTGGTACCTAAGCTCACTCCTGCACTTTCTACCACGATATATTACAATGGCAGTGGGAGCTGAGTTAGAAAATCTAGTGAAAGCCAAGGTTGATGTGGAGCTTGATAATATAACTAGGTCCTTAGAAGGAAGCAGGATAAGCAAGACTGTCAGGGATGTGGCTGCCGCGATACTGCCAGGCATAGCTAACATAATATGTGTAGCTGTGTCCACTGCTATATCCATATCTATGAAAGAGTTAAGTGACAAAATGGATAGCCAGATAGCTGAAATGCAACGGTACTGCCTACTGAATAGATATGAAAACGATAAGCTGGAGCAGTACTTTCGAAGGGAGAACTTCCATATTCTTGGGTTGGAGGAGGAGGCAGACGAAACAGAAGGCGTTTTGGAGGCCAAGATCATTTAGCTGGCTGGAGACATCGGTGTGAACCTCAAGACAGATGACATCTCGGTGGCAAATCGCTTGGGAAGGCCCAGAGAAGGAGGTAGGCCGGTAATTCTGAGATTGTGTCACAGAAAGAAAAAGAATGAAATGATGTACAACAAGAAAAAAAAAACTTGAAGATCGGCAGAGGAAAGTAAATGTAAACGATGATTTGACCTCACTAAAGGCAAAAATGATGAGTTTGGTGAAGGAGCAGGAAACTGTGAAAAAGGTTTCTACTAGGGAGGGGAGTATTTTAACCTGGCTGCACAGTGGAGGCAGACCAATAGCCCATGATGAGCTACATAAGACAGGAATCACCAACCCTGACTGGAAGCAGCTCAACCTGGATCATTTAGTTAAAGTACAGGGAGGCGCCGGGACACAGCGCACACACAGGCACATTTCTATTGTAATATTGCGGAAAAAGAAGCTTGTGCCACCTACTGTACACACACTGTCAGTTGAACTGTTATCCCTCAACATGATTTTGTTGATTATATAAAATATTATGATGTAATTTGCTTCAGTGAAACAAAAACATGATTTTGTTGATTATATAAAATATTATGATGTAATTTGCTTCTGTGAAACAAAAACTATCGATGATGTTGACATGTTGAGTGTGAAAGATGTATGTAATGGAAAGGAATGGGTTTGATATTGTATTCAAGAAGTGAAGTAGAATTAGTAGTTATGTCTGGTGGACTACTTGTTGCTGTCAAAGAGAACGCTAGTTTCAAATGGAAGCAAATAAGAAATGATTATGAATGTTTACTCTCAATAAAGATAGACAAGGAAGATGTAAATTTAGATAAGGAGTTGGTGGTAAGTTTTTTGTGCATATCCCTTTCACATTCAGAGCTGAGCACTTTGAGGAATTGGATGATTTTTTCTTAATTTAAACAAATGACGATTATGTACACGTCCTCTGTGGTGATTTCAGTGCTCATACTTTAACTATTTCTGAGGTTTGTTCTGTTAATGATGATGATGATCTGATGTCTGCTGAGATGCCCTATTTAAATCTTAAAGATTATGACATACCAACACAAAGATATAATCAAAATTTAATCCCTTATAGAAACTCATACGGTAGAAAATTAGTAGAATTTTGTAAAAGCATCCAGTTGTTTATATTCAATGGTAGGTTAGGGGAAGACTGTTGGTAAACCTACAACAACATATCATACAACCGTAGATTATTTTATAGGTTCACCAGAGGTAATGCAGTCTGCAGAAGCCTTTAAATTACTTCATTTTGACCCAATGATATCAGATGTACATTGTGAGTTATGCACTAGGTTGATATATAAAGAAATTTTAAAAAATTATAAATCTCCAGGAATTACATGGTATTGAATGAATATATAAAAAATACACATAATATATTGTGCCCTCTATATATAAGCCTCTTTAATAAAATACTTGATACTGGTGTTATGCCAACTGACTGGTTAGTTGGTATAATAGTTCCACTGTATAAGAATAAGGGTGACATCCAGGATGTTAACAACTACAGAGGGATCACCTTGCTTAGCTGTGTGGGAAAACTGTTCTCTTCCAGACTGAATGAAAGGTTGAGTAATTTCTCAAATACCATGAATATCATTAATGAGACACAGGCAGGTTTTAGGCATGGATATTGTACTTTAGACCATACTTTCTTACTCAAATGTATAACTGACCTGTTCAACTGGAAGAAAAAGAAGTTATTCTGTTTGTTTGGGGACTACAAGAAAGCTTTTGACATGGTATGGTGTGAAGAGCTTTGGTATAAGTTGGTGAGGGAGAATGTGCAAGACAAAATACTTAATGTCATCAAAAATATGTATAGCGGCATTAGATCTTGTGTTATGTTGAACCAGCAGGTCTCGGATGCCTTTGTGTGCAATGTAGGAGTCAGACAAGGGGAAAATTTATCACCCTTGATCTTGTGTTATGTTGAACCAGCAGGTTTCCGATGGCTTTGTGTGCAATGTGGGAGTCAGACAAGGTGAAAATTTACCACCCTTGCTCTTTTCCTTTTATACTAATGACATGGAAAATAAGTTACTAGAACATGGTTGCAACTATATTAATTTAAGTGATAATTTTATAAATACATATTTGAAACTTCTAGTTCTTATGTATGCAGATGATACAATTATACTGTGTGATACTGAATAAGGCAGGCATTATTGGCTTTGTATGATTATTGTAATCAATGGAAATTAAAACTTAATTGTATCAAATAAAAAATTGTTGTGTTCAGCAGAGAAAGGGTTCACCAAGATAATTATGATTTTGAGTTTGGTAATGAAAACATTGAAGTGGTTGAGGATTACAAGTATTTGGGTATATTATTTAATTATAATGGAAGATTTTGGAGAGGAGAGTTAGATCATAAGGAACATGCAACAAGGGCACTGTATTCAATAATAAGAAAGTGTAGGAAGTTTGATCTTCCAGTTGATATGCAAGTTGATTTGTTTAATACCATGGTGTTGCCAATACTGTCTTATGCTTGTGAGATTTGGGGACATTCTGTTGTTAAGGAGATAGAGTTGTTGCATTTGAATTTTTTAAAACATATGTTGCATGTACATCAAATGACTAGTAACGATATGGTGTATGGCGAACTTGGTGTATATCCACTTAATATTTATATTAAGTGTAAAATGATCGGTTATTGGACGAGAATGATTTCTGTCAAAGAAACTAAATTGTCTTTGTTACGTATAGGTGTTTACTGCATTTAGATAGGTTAGGTATTTATACTTCACCATGGTTAGCCTGTATCAAGAATATCTGTGATGAATGTGGAGTGTCATTGTGGTTATCACAAAGTGTTCCTAATGTGATATTTGTTAAAAAAAAAAAAAAGCTGTTGAGTTAAGTTTGAAGGAGCAGTGGATAACAACTTGGCGTTGTAACATTGAAACAGAATCCTTATGCAGTAATTATAGGATAATTAAAATTAATTATAGTATGGAAGAATACATTGTCACGATGCAGAAGACCAACCGTATTTTGCTGACAAAATTAAGAACTTTGAATAACAAGTTGGTAGGTACACTGGTGTATCCAGAGAAGATCAAATCTGTAGTAAGTGTGATGCTGACACTGTAGGTGATGAATATCATGTTCTTTTCGTTTGCAATAACACATATATTGTGATGTTAAGGGTGATGTATATACCAGAATACAATGCTTGCAGGCCTACATACTTTAAATACTCTTTGTTGATGCAAACCACGAATGTAAACATTCTTAAAAATTTATCTTTTTTGTGAAAGCAGTTTTAAGTACGTTTTAGTAAGCTTTGTTTATTTCAAAATATAATTTTTGTTTTACTGTTAATCACTTGCAAATAGTTATTTCTTAAATTATAAATGTTTACCATCTATTTATTGTAGGAGCCGGGCTCCATATTTTTATAAGTCTGAGCATACCAATAAATTAATTTCAGTTCATTTCAAATCAGGGGCCCTCTTAACCTACGTCTCTCTCTAAAGAATGTAAATTTAACAGCTTCAATCTCGCCTCGTAAGGAATACTCCTCACCCCCTGTATACTTTTAGTCATTCCCCTTTGTACTGATCCTAATAGACCTATATCCTTCCTGTAATGAGGGGACCAGAACTACACAGCATAGTCTAGATGAGGTCTGATCAGTGTCAGATATAACTTTAGTATTACTTTTAACACTTTTAACTTTAATACCTTTAACCTCTATGAATTGCTTTCCTAGATGGAGTTCATAGCTAACTAAACTCCTAAATCTTTTTCGTACCCTGAACCTACCAGAGTTTCGTTATTTATTGTGTACCTTTTTTTTTTTTTTTATGTAGGAAGGACACTGGCCAAGGGCAACAAAAATCCAATAAAAAAAAATGCCCACTGAAATGCCAGTCCCATAAAAGGGTCAAAGCAGTGGTCAAAAATTGATGGATAAGTGTCTTGAAACCTCCCTCTTGAAGGAATTCAAGTCATAGGAAGGTGGAAATACAGAAGCAGGCAAGGAGTTCCAGAATGATTGAGAATACAGGTTAACTCTTGCGTTAGAGAGATGGACAGAATAGGGGTGAGAGAAAGAAGAAAGTCTTGTGCAGCGAGGCCGCGGAAGGAGGGGAGGCATGCAATTAGCAAGATCAGAAGAGCAGTTAGCATGAAAATAGCGGTAGAAGACAGCTAGATATGCAACATTGCAGCGGTGAGAGAGAGGCTGAAGACGGTCAGTTAGAGGAGAGGAGTTGATGAGACGAAAAGCATTTGATTCCACCCTGTCTAGAAGAGCAGTATGAGTGGAAACCCCCAGACATGTGAAGCATACTCCATACATGGACGGATAAGGCCCTTGTACAGAGTTAGCAGCTAGGGGGGTGAGAAAAACTGGCGGAGACGTCTCAGAACACCTAACTTCATAGAAGCTGTTTTAGCTAGAGATGAGATGTGAAGTTTCCAGTTCAGATTATAAGTAAAGGACAGACCGAGGATGTTCAGTGTAGAAGAGGGGGACAGCTGAGTGTCATTGAAGAAGAGGGGATAGTTATCTGGAAGGTTGTGTCGAGTTGATAGATGGAGAAATTGAGTTTTTGAGACATTGAACAATACCAAGTTTGCTCTGCCCCAATCAGAAATTTTAGAAAGATCAGAAGTCAGGCGTTCTGTGGCTTCCCTGCGTGATATGTTTACCTCCTGAAGGGTTGGACGTCTATGAAAAGTGCAGGGTGGTATCATCAGCGTAGGAGTGGATAGGACAAGAAGTTTGGTTTAGAAGATCATTAATGAATAATAATAAGAGGGTGGGTGACAGGACAGTACACTGAGGAACACCACTGTTAATAGATTTAGGAGAAGAACAGTGACCGTCTACCACAGCAGCAATAGAACGGTCAGAAAGGAAACTTGAGATGAAGTTACAGAGAGAAGGATAGAAACCGTAGGAGGGTAGTTTGGAAATCAAAGCTTTGTGCCAGACTCTATCAAAAGCTTTTGATATGTCCAAGGCAACAGCAAAAGTTTCACCAAAATCTCTAAAAGAGGTTGACCAAGACTCAGTAAGGAAAGCCAGAAGATCACCAGTAAAGCGGCCTTGACGGAACCCATACTGGCGATCAGATAGAAGGTTGTGAAGTTATAGATGTTTATGAATCTTCCTGTTGAGGATAGATTCAAAAACTTTAGATAGGAAGGAAATTAAAGCAATAGGACGGTAGTTTGAGGGATAAGAACGGTCACCCTTTTTAGGAACAGGTTGAATGTAGTCAAACTTCCAGCAAGAAGGAAAGGTAGATGTTGACAGACAGAGCTGAAAGAGTTTGACTAGGCAAGGTGCAAGCACGGAGGCACAGTTTCGGAGAACAATAGGAGGGACCCCATCAGGTCCATAAGCCTTCCGAGGGTTTAGGCCAGCGAGGGCATGGAAAACATCATTGCGAAGAATTTTAGGTGGCATGAAGTAGTCAGAGGGTGGAGGAGAGGGAGGAACAAGCCCAGAATCGTCCAAGGTAGCGTTTTTACCAAAGGTTTGAGCAAAGAGTTCAGCTTTAGAAATAGATGTGATAGCAGTGGTGCCATCTGGTTGAAATAGAGGAGGAAAAGAAGAAGAAGCAAAGTTATTGGAGATATTTTTGGCTAGATGCCAGAAATCACGAGGGGAGTTAGATCTTGAAAGGTTTTGACATTTTCTGTTAATGAAGGAGTTTTTGGCTAGTTGGACAACAGACTTGGCATGGTTCCGGGCAGAAATATAAAGTGCATGAGATTCTGGTGATGGAAGGCTTAAGTACCTTTTGTGGGCCATCTCTCTATCATGTATAGCACGAGAACAAGTTGTGTTAAACCAAGGTTTAGAAGGTTTAGGACGAGAAAAAGAGTGAGGAATGTACGCCTCCATGCCAGACACTATCACCTCTGTTATGCGCTCAGCACACAAAGACGGGTCTCTGACACGGAAGCAGTAGTCATTCCAAGGAAAATCAGCAAAATACCTCCTCAGGTCCCCCCAACTAGCAGAGGCAAAACGCCAGAGGCACCTTCGCTTAGGGGGATCCTGAGGAGGGATTGGAGTGATAGGACAAGATAAAGATATGAGATTGTGATCGGAGGAGCCCATCGGAGAAAAAAGGGTGACAGCATAAGCAGAAGGATTAGAGGTCAGGAAAAGGTCAAGAATGTTGGGCGTATCTCCAAGACGGTCAGGAATACGAGTAGGGTGTTGCACCAATTGCTCTAGGTCATGGAGGATAGCAAAGTTGAAGGCTAGTTCACCAGGATGGTCAGTGAAGGGAGAGGAAAGCCAAAGCTGGTGGTGAACATTGAAGTCTCCAAGAATGGAGATCTCTGCAAAAGGGAAGATGGTCAGAATGTGCTCCACTTTGGAAGTTAAGTAGTCAAAGTATTTCTTATAGTCAGAGGAGTTAGGTGAGAGGTATACAGCACAGATAAATTTAGTATGAGAGTGACTCTGTAGTCGTAGCCAGATGGTGGAAAACTCGAAAGATTCAAGAGCGTGGGCACGAGAGCAGGTTAAGTCATTGCGCACATAAATGCAGCATCCAGCTTTGGATCGAAAATGAGGATAGAGTAAGTAGGAGGGAACAGAAAAGGGGCTACTGTCAGTTGCCTCAGACACCTGAGTTTCAGTGAGGAAAAGAAGATGAGGTTTAGAAGAGGAGAGGTGGTGTTCTACAGATTGAAAATTAGATCTTAGACCGCAAATGTTGCAGAAGTTAATGAAGAAAAAGTTGAGAGGGGTGTCAAGACACTTAGGGTCGTCGACAGAAAGGCAGTCCGACCTGGGGGCATTTATTGTCCCCTCCCCAGATGGGGACTCCGAGGCTTGTGTAGGAGTCGCCATGATGATTTTAAAATTTTTGAGTGAAGGGTGTGTGTGTTATTAGGTGCTTGTAGTTTTGTGTGGAGGAAGAGAGTTGTCTTTAGAGGGCAGGCTGTGACTGCCCCCTTGTGTTGTGAGACACAAAGGGAAACGTTCAGTGAGGTCATAGCTGGGTTTAATGATAAGTTCACAGCACCCCCTGAACAGTGCTTTAGACCTCACTGGGAGTAATTATCGTTTCGGTAGGTGTCTACTGCCTCCTCCAACCTACTGTGTTGGTTTCCTCTACCTACGCTAAGTACTTTGCATTTGTTGATATTAAACTGCATTTGCCATCTGTCCATTCATTCATTCATTCATCCTATTTAAATCTAACTGCAAGGCGATGACATCCAATTCTGACCTAATTAATCTACCTATCTTGGTGTCATCCACAAATTTACTAACATCACTACTAATTCCACTATTCACGTCATTGATATATATTAAAAACAGCAATGGCCCTAATACTGATCCCTGTGGCACCCCACTCGGATTTAAAGCCTTTTAATACAACTCTCTGTCGCCTGTTGCTTAGCCATGACCTAATCTAGCCTAACACCTTTCCATCTATCCCATGTGCCCTAACTTTTCTCAGGAGCCTCTGATGGGGTTCCTTGAGATACCTTGTAAGAAATATAAAGTGAGACTAAATAACTATGAATGACTTAAAGATGAATGCGAGTGAGAAATTTTGACTTGTAACAAATGTAAATAGTTAGTAGTTATTAATTAAAATAATGAAAATGTTTGTGAGCTTTACAGCAGCCTTTATATACCAAATCCATGCAACATCTTGGTCTTCGATATTGATGGCAGCGGTGGGATGAATGTTGCAATGTTGCAAGGATTTGATGAATGTAAAAAATAGGATTGCTGCAATAGAGAGATAATAATAGTGAGATGAAGATGAAAACGATCACTTGGTTAAGTATTCATTGAGTGGTTAGTGTCACAATTTAAAAAGATATAGAGTACAGTCATTATGTTTATTCATTTTCACAATTATGCAGAGTTTCTTATTTTTTATTTACTTTTTTTTCACATTATGCATATTCCGATTTGTTGCTCTGGTCGAAAACTTCTTGAGATACTATGAGTGTAGAGTATTGAAATTAAAGTGTTAGGTTATGAGTTATGGTCTGTTGCAGTAGTTAACAAATCACTTGTTTCACCCGCGGCATATCAAACGTAAACAGAGAAGGTGGAAATACACCGAGAATGTAGGAATGTATAACATGGTAGGATTTTTTTTTTAAGGTTTAGCCATTAACAAAGTATATTCATATTAAAATTGAGTGGTCGATGAGAAAATGTTAAATTATCAGATAATTAGTTATACTAAATAATGAGAAGTACAATGAACGTCGTTAGCTGTGTGGTAATAAAAGGAAGAAATTGTATCTATGCTCAGGAATATTGCTGTGCTGACTAGTTGTACGAAAGCTATTTAGTGAGAATATTATGTTTTATGTTGTTTTCAGGCAGGTTAGGTCAGTGAAATTATTTAAGGAAAGTCAAATGAAGTCATATTGGTATTAGTGAGATGTTGTCATCATGATTGAGGTAAACAGGAAAATTATAGGAAAATACTTATAGTTTATGATAAATCATTTGCTATGTGTACAGATGTGAGATAAATGGAGGAGAAAAGGAATATATAACTGATATAGTCCAGGATCTAAGGAAGAAATTAGAGGGGGAAGGAAGTAATACGATCATAGCCATTATGTAAATGATCAATGATAGAGAGAGAGATACAGTCATGGCAAGGAACATTGGGTCTTCTTATATTTGAGAGTCAATACGCCTTTGATAGGCGTAGATAGGAAAGATAGGAATGATTTTTTTTTTTTTGTTAAATCTAGATAACCTTAGTTGTCAGAAAAAAAAAATAGGTGTCAACCACGTGAAAGGGAAGATTAAGTCAGCCATGTGAAAGGGTAAGTTGAATAAGTAATAATTCCTGGTATTATAGTTTGATGAACACTATTATAGATATTATAGATTTCTAAGCCAAGGAAAAGTGTTAATAAATGGGTATAACTATTCTAAGGTAGTAGATCAGTTCCAAGATATAGATGAGGTGAACAGAGAATTCTTCATTTATTAAAGTTGCAGCGTTTCGCCTTACACAGAAGACATCATCAGGCTAAAACAAATTAAAACATCATTGAGTACATACAAAAACATAAAAAATATAAACTGTCTAAAAACTGAAGCATAGGCAATGTACATTGAGAATGCAAAAATGAAACAAACAGCAGCAAATAAATAGTGGATAAGTGAAGCGATTAAAAAAAAAAAAAGCAATAGAGATAAGTAAAAAACTATGCTGAAGTAAAACACAACTTGTAGGAAGTAATGTAGAACAGCCGTTTGTTTCATTTTTGCATTCTCATTGCTTTCCCTATACCTTAGTTTTTATACTTTATATATATATATATATATATATATATATATATATATATATATATATATATATATATATATATATATATATATATATATATATATATATATATATATATATATATATATATATATATATATATATATATATATATATATATATATATATATATATATATATATATATATATACATATATATATTCATTTTTCTTTTCTTTTCTTTCTTCCTTTTATGTAGGAGGGACACCGCCCAAGGGCAACAAAAATGCCAGTCCTAGAACAGAACCCAGAGCGGTAGTCAAAAAATTTAAGGATAAGTGTCTTGAAACCCCCTCCTGAAGGAATTCAGGCCACAGGAGGAAGGGAGGCATGTAGTTAGCAAGACCAGAAGAGCAGTTAGCATGAAAATAGCGGTA
Organism: Scylla paramamosain; assembly: GCF_035594125.1. Classification (NCBI taxonomy): domain Eukaryota; kingdom Metazoa; phylum Arthropoda; class Malacostraca; order Decapoda; family Portunidae; genus Scylla; species Scylla paramamosain. Next base: position 251,939 of record NW_026973666.1, read on the forward strand.
GAAGACAGCTAGAGATGCAACATTTGCGGCGATAAGAGAGAGGCTGAAGACAGTCAGATAGAGGAGAGGAGTTGATGAGACGAAAAAGCTTTTGATTCCACCCTATCTAGAAGAGCGGTGTGAGTGGAACCCTCCCAGACACGTAAAGCATACTCCATACATGGACGGATAACGAACGGCCATGTACAGAGTTAGCACCTAGGGAGGTGAGAAAAACTGGCGGAGACGTCTCAGAACACCTAACTTCATAGAAGCTGTTTTAACTAGATGTAAGATGTAAAGTTTCCAGTTCAGATTATAAATAAATGACAGACCGAGGATGTTTAGTGTCGAAGAGGGGAGGGATGACCGTCACTGAAGAAGAGGGGATAGTTGTCTGGAAGGTTGTGTTGAGTTGATAAATGGAGGAATTGAATTTTTGAGACATTGAACAATACCAAGTTTGCTCTGCCCCAATCAGAAATTTTTGAAAGATCAGAAGTCAGGCATTCTGTGGCTTCCTGCATGAAATGTTTACTTCCTGAAGGATTGGACGTCTATGAAAAGACGTGGAAAAGTGCAGGGTGGTATCATCAGCGTAGGAGTGGATGGGACAAGAAGTTAGGTTTAGAAGGTCGTTCATAAATAATAAGAGAGTGGGTGACAGAACAGAACCCTGATGAACAGCACTGTTAATCGATTCAGAAGAACAGTGACCGTCTACCACAGCAGCAATAGAACGGTCAGAAAGAAAACTTGAGATAAAGTTACAGAGAGAAAGATAGAAGCAGTAGGATGGTATTTTTGAAACCGTAGCTTTGTGCCAGACTCTATCAAAAGCTTTTGATATATCCAGGGCAACAGCAAAAGTTTCACCAAAATCTATAGAAGAGGATGACCAAGACTCAGTAAGGAGAGCCAGAAGATCACTAGGAGAGCGGCCTCGACAGAACCCATACTGGCGATCAGATAGAAGGTTGTAAAGTGATAGATGTTTAAGAATCTTCTTGTAGAGGATAGATTCAAAAACTTTGGATAGGCAGGAAATTAAGGCAATAGGACGGTAGTCTGAAGGATTACAACGGTCACCCTTTTTAGGGACAGGCTGAATGTAGGCAAATTTCCAGCAAGAAGGAAAGGTAGATGTTGACAGAGTTGAAAGAGTTTGACTAAGGAAGGTGCAAGCACGGAGGCACAGTTTCGGAGAACAATAGAAGGGACCCCATCAGGTTCATAATCCTTCCGAGGGTTTAGGCCAGCAAGGGTATGGAAAACATCATTCCGAAGAATTTTAATAGGTAGCATGAAGTAGTCAGAGGATGGAGAAGAGGAAGGAACAAGCCTTGAATCGTCCAAGGTAGAGTTTTTAGCAAAGGTTTGAGCGAAGAGTTCAGCAGTGAGTGCCATCTGGTTGAAATAAAGGAGGAAAAGAAGATCACTCCAAAGTTATTGGAGATATATTTGGCTAGATACCAGAAGTCACGAGGGGAGTTAGATCTTGAAAGATGTTGACACTTTCTATTAATGAAGGAGTGTTTGGCTAGTTGGAAAACATATCTGGCATGGTTCCCGGTAGAAATATAAAGTGCATGAGATTCTGGTGATGGAAGGCTAAAGTACTTTTAGTGGGCCACCTTTTTATCATGTATAGCACGAGAACAGTCCGTGTTAAACCAAGTTTTGGAAGGTTTAGGGCGAGAAAAAGAGTGAGGAATGTACGCCTCCATGCCAGACACCATCACCCACCTTTGTTATGCACTCAGCACACAGAGATGGGTCACTGACATGGAAGCAGTAGTCATTCTAAGGAAAATCAGCAAAATACCTACTCAGGTTCCCCAACTAGCAGAGGCGAAATGCCAGAGGCACCTCCGCTTAGGGGGATCCTGAGGAGGGATTGGAGCGATAGGACAAGATACAGATACGAGATTGATTGTGATCGGAGGAGCCCAACGGAGAAGAGAGGGTAACAGCATATGCAGAAGGATTAGAGTTTAGGAAAAGGTCAAGAATATTGGGCATATCTCCCAGACGGTCAGGAATACGAGTAGGGTGTTTGCACCAATTGCTCTAGGTCGTGGAGGATAGCAAAGTTGAAGGCTAGTTCACCAGGATGGTCAGTGAAGGGAGAGGAAAGCCAAAGCTGGTGGTGAACATTGAAGTCTCCAAGAATGGAGATTTCCGCAAAAGAAAAGAGAGTCAGAATGTGCTCCACTTTGGAAGTTAAGTAGTCAAAGAATTTCTTATAGTCAGAGGTGTTAGGTGAGAGGTATACAGCACAAGTAAATTTAGTTTGAGAGTGACTCTGTAGTCGTAGCCAGATTGTGGAAAACTCGGAAGATTCAAGAGCATGGGCACGAGAGCTGGTTAAGTCATTGCGCACATGAACGCAACATCCATCTTTGGATTGAAAATGAGGATGGAGAAAGTAGGAGGGAACAGAAAAGGGGCTACTGTCAGATACCTGTGTTTCACTGAGGAAAAGAAAATGAGGTTTAGCAGAGGAGAGGTGGTGTTCTACAAATTGAAAATTAGATCTAAGACAGCGAATGTTGCAGACGTTAATGAAGAAAAAGTTTAGGGGGGTGCCAAGACATTTAGGGACGATATCAGAAGAGCAGTCCGACCCGGGGATATATATATATATATATATATATATATATATATATATATATATATATATATATATATATATATATATATATATATATATATATATATATATATATATATATATATATATGTAGCTGATGAAGAAATTAGTGATTGGTGTTAGAAAAATAAATGAGAGATATATTGAAGAACCGTAGAAAATATGTAAAGTGATATGTGAAGCGTTGTGTATGTTGTGAAAAATATGAGTTGATGAAAACTGATAGTTAAGGTATCTCGTTGGAAAATATGTATTAGAGAAAATATAGAAGACTGATGAATGAAAAAGGATCCAGGCTTCTTAAATTTATTATTGCAATGAAAGTATACACGGTTATTGAAGTTGAGGAAGTTATTAGCTGAAGATATATAAAGTGAGTTACTGAAGAGGTGGTAATTATTATGATATCGAACGTTCAGTAAGCATAAGAAAAATATGTAGTAAAAATTATGTGTATGATGAGTATTATAGTAATCAGAGTTGAAATTGAGTAAGCACAAATTGATATAGAAAGATAGAAGGTTGTGAAATGAATTAGATGAATGTGAGTTATATAGTCTGATAAACAAAGGCGTCTGATGTAATTGATCTTTGTGCTTATTACGTCTTGCACTAAGCTAACTCGCACACTTCGTGCCAACCTAGGGGCTTAGTTGTATACAAGTTACTTTAACTAAGTGTCAAGTGTTTTTTTTTTTTTTTTTTTCTGGCCAGAAATTAAAAGGCTTAAGAAATGTTTTGTAAATTCCTGTCTGGGAATTAGTCGATTCAGAAGAGAGGGGGACGCCCTAGAAACTTCGTTTCAACAATATCCGGTATGGAAATGTTTAAGTTATTCACAAATATATTAGTGGGCCCACTAGAAAACATCTTGTAAAAAATTAGATATAAATGTGCATTTGTTTGGATTAATCTTTACAGATGTGCTTACTCAAGTTATTAAAAGACAGCCAAGGAAAATTGAGTCAAAAATAAGAATATGATTGATATTTTATGAATATGTGTGCACATATATAAGGATGAATATAAGAGGATTAACATAAGTTGCTAAAGCATGTTGGTATAGTTATGTGTAGTCGTGAAATTATGATATTGAGGTCGCAGATATGAAAGTGTATGAGGAAGTATATTAGAACCACTCCACGTCATCATTAAGCTGAACGGTAAATGAATATTCCACACAGTAGATATTACAGAGCATTATTTTTTTCAGATAATGTTATGCTCCCCATAAATACTGTTATGTGTAGCGCTTCAGCATACATATGATAACTATTTTCAAGCCTGTAGCTAATCCCTTTCATGATAACATGAAGAATTAGTGAGTTCCGGATAGTGCTATCAGTAAAATATGACAACACAAATAATATTTTGGCAGATGTTATATTGTGTAGAAAGACGTCTTAGTGACTGCGGTAGTTAGTAATATAATTGTGAAAATAATATGCATTATGAATAGGCATAGTCACCGCATATCGATGATAGCATATGAATAATTTAGGAAAGTAGAGCTGTTCTTATAAAACGAAATATCTAGAAGGGCTAAGGGGGTGAAATAGGAGTAAATAAATAATAATAAACATAGTGAAAGATGTTATAGATACAGATGTGGTAATATCAAGAAAATGATGAAGATTATGATGATTATGATAAGATGAATGCGGAAAAATCAAATAAGATCAATGTTTCAGGAAGTTATATGTTATACATTTGAGAGCAAGAGTTAGTGTTCGTTAGTGGTCATGAAGAAGTTACAGTTATCTTGAAGTACGAAGTTATTGTTGTCGAGCGTTGTAAGGAAATTAATGTTCAGATTGGTGTATTTCATATTAATGCTTAAAAAATTTAATATTGTTGACTCAAATGTGGCTTAATCGTATAAAACCCTTTTCATGGCAAGATGTTCTCCACTACTTGTTGATGTGCCCTCTTCCTGGCCCAACATGTTATATATTCTGAAATGTGTCCTCTCCCAAGTCTCTCATAACTGGGGCCGTATTAACAAAGATTCTCAGAGTTGGTCTCAGTCTTCTGCTTATCTCTTAAGCCGTCTTAAAGTTGTGCTGAGAACTTTTAAGCCCAAGTATGAAATAGTGAAAGAGAAAAACAGTAAAGTCTTATATTTCTCAATTTTGAGTTAATAGTGCAATCTTTTTACATTTCTTATTAAGTAGAAAAAATATATAATTTGTCATCGATTTTGTAAGGATGTGAGCATAAATTTGTGTCTATTAATAAATTAATTAGACTCCGCACAAGGCGCGTGTATTTTCTCTCAGTGTTTACGTCTTTGAGCCAGCGTTGCCCCGCCACTCCCACTTAGAAGCGTCTCCTTTCCTGTCGTTTTTTTTTTTTTTTTTTTTTTAGTATAAAGGAGATGATGACGCCTAAGGCCAAAAAGACCAATAGAGGAAGCCCAGCTGGACCGATGGCGAAACTTTCCTACCTCGCGCAGTCAGTATATGAGAAAAGCTGTAGCCTGAAGTGCTTCACTCATTCAGCGGCACAAAAAAGCTGCATGGGGTTGTATTACTAAGATGGTAGATGAGACACTCCAACAACAGGACACATGAAGGTCCAAGGTCATCATTGCTTCAGAGCTGCATCTCCCATTGGCTAAATAACACTGTAATTATTACTTTAATTACTAGCGTCAGTGCATCACTCCTTCCTGTGGGGCTCTCCAAAGTGTCTTCCGCCAAATATGTAACAAATAATACTCCTGCAGTGTTATTCTACATAAGTCCAACCTTTCCGAGTCACTCAGGTCATCGAGAACATCCTTACGAGGCTGATCATTCTTGAGGTACGAGGCTGATAATTCTTGAGGTCAAGCTTGGGCTTGACGGTCGGCCATCTTTGTTTGGTTAACTTAGTCTTAACGTAACTCTTATAGCTAAGCAGTCTCTGGACCTGTCTTAAATTTAAGACCTAGACTAAGCCCAACTTGGGAAGTTAAACACAACTCTAAGGATGAGTTCATCTGAGTCAAGCTTCTATAACTAAGAATCTTTGTTAATACGGTCCCAGGAGCCTGCCAGGGAACATCAATCGTGAGGGCAGAGAGCTGTGGCCCTGCAAGCACCGAAATGCTCCTCCACAGCACTATGTTTGCTCTTGCTCTCTGTGACTCGCAGGGGCGGGCTAATGAATACTGGATGTCCACGTAGGCCGCTAGTCAGAGTGGTCAACACGGGTCTTCTTCCAGTGGTGGCTGGGCAGAAAAAGAGGCCGGTTAGTCTGAGGAAGCCGTGGCATCACTTCCCTCCCCGCTTTACTTCTTATGGCCATTACATGGCGTCTTTCTTATTTTCTTTTTCTCTCTCAATCGTTCCCACAGCTCTGTTTGTCTTTCTCTTCATTCGCTACCCTACCTATTCCTAGAACTCCTCGGCCTGTTGCCATTAAAATCACACAATAAACATTGCCATAGATGGGCGTAACTACGGGTTCTCGGTGGTTTAGTTTCTTACGTAAAATTAAATAGGAGAGTGGTATGAAGGTGGGTAGAAAATTTTTTGAAAGAAGTGAACGCAATTTTTGATTCAATAACCATGATGTAATAGCAATGCCTGATAGTAAGAGTAGTGGTAGTAGCACTGGAACTAGTAGTAACAGTACAGTACCAGTAATAGGTTTTGGTGGTGGTAGTAATGACAGCAGTACAAGCAATAACAGAAATAACAGCAGCCTAAAAGTAATAACAATGTCTATACTCTTCCAAATCCTTCTTACCCACTTGGGTGGTGACCGTCACACACCAGGGAGCTCCCAGAGTTGTCACTTATTGTCCTCACCAACCTTGCTTGTCCTTTAAACAGCTTGACCTCATCCAAACTTGCTGATCGTTTACTCTGCCATTTTTTTCTTTTTTCACCTCTCCATCCTCTCTCTCTCTCTCTCTCTCTCTCTCTCTCTCTCTCTCTCTCTCTCTCTCTCTCTCTCTCTCTCTCTCTCTCTCTCTCTCTCTCTCTTATTATTCCCCATTATTATTGTTATAATTGTTATTCAGTAAAAATGCGTCAAGAATGATATGGAAATAGTCACAATGAGAAAAATAATATTTTCATGATGTTTATAACAACTGAATCCACAGGATAATTTGAGACTCTCTCTCTCTCTCTCTCTCTCTCTCTCTCTCTCTCTCTCTCTCTCTCTCTCTCTCTTGACCCTAGTAATTGTTTTCCCATGAAAAAAAAAAAATGTCGGTCATGAATATGTACAGCCTCACTGCAGAATTTGGCAATTAGAACATATTTAGTTACAACTTGACAGTATGAGAGACATTTCACTCCCACCCTGGTGGCACACAGGTGACAACTCAGAGGGTTCCCCGTGGCTGGCTGGACCTCACTCAGCGGCCAGAAAGGATTTGGATGACTATAACAGTACTATCAATAGTAACAGTAGTAGTAGTAGTAGCAGTAGTAGTAGTAGTAGTAGTAGTAGTAGTAGTAGTAGTAGTGGTAGTAGTAGTAGTACATAATAAGAGTATTAATAGCTTTCCTGGTCAGGGCCTCCTTTATTTTCTCGCCACTTCCCGTCAGCTTCCCTTCGACACTTCCTCCACAGTGAAGACTGGGTTAAAGAAACTAACTCCGTTGGTAGTGGTGGTGGTGCTCTCCTCTGCCCTCTCGCCGTCCGGGAAGGCAGGGCTGACAGGGGGTGGTGCACCACTGGGTGGTGCAGGCCGCGGTGTGTTGTGATCTGCAAGCAGTGTGTAGTCAGGGAGATTTGTGTCAACCAACAAATTAAAAACAAAGCTCCCATAAAAAGGAAGGAAAAAAATAAATTGATAAAATAAAAGATAACCCCAATTCGTCGACAATAAAATACTGGATAAAAAGTCACCAGGTCTGATTACCAACATAAATATGAAAATTTGTTCCAACAAATGATAATACTGTAATAACACACACACACACACACACACACACACACACACACACACACACACACACAGAGAGAGAGAGAACAGGACCATCTCGGTGAACAAACGGGCAACGAGGACTCCTTAAAGAGGAGGATATTAGCTAGTTTTTGTGCTGACTGGAAGTTTTTGACTCATTGCTTTCCCAAGCCTAGGGTTCTGTAAATATTGGGAAGAAAGGAACATTGAAGAAGAGGTGGTAAATTATACTTTTTGGCGTCAATAAGGAGTGTCAGCTGGAAGTTTTGTTTACAGTCGTCAGCTGATCATGGCGGACAATGGGACACCGACAGGAAGGAGCGTACTGTATTAGACTTAAATGGATTTGAAGAAAAAAAATGAATGCAAGGAAATTGATAATGCTGGAAGTGAAAGTTGAGGAGATCTAGGAGAAGGTAAGGGACCTAGAAGTTAAAAATACAAATTCAAATCAGGTTAACAATACAATAAGAAAGGAATTGGATAATAAAAAGAAATTGTTGCGGAAACAAATAGATGAT
>NW_026973666.1:265000-305000 GCF_035594125.1 Scylla paramamosain
CCACTTCTCCCGCCCTCCCTCCCTCGCCTCCGTTTCCACGTGGTGCATCCTGAAAACGTCATCATTCACGGCTAAAGGGATCATGAATTTATCAACAGTAACATGTCAGTGTTTCTACATTGAAAGAGTGGTAAAAGGAAGGAGAACGTAGGTCTACCATGAAAGTGACTATCAGGTGCTGCTAAAAGTGCCCCCGCTACACGTGCCTTTTGTTTGGCAGGTTTAATCATGGGGAGGTTTTCATACTGATATTTCAATATCCGACTAAACCGTCACCTTTCCGAACGATATATATTGTTATCATAGAATTAAGAAGAATGTGAATATGAAGTGTTTGAATTGTATGCCAGCAAGTTGCAAAAAATATTAAACGGTAAACGCAAGTCTTACTATTAATCATCAATTGTGTTTTCCTGGGAGAATGGACTGGTGATGGGGAAGGAGGGAGCGAAGGTTGACTGCGTCCAATTAGGTTCGTTTCGTTGTTTGAGCGAATACATTCTGGCAGTCCCCTCTGAGCCGTGAATCTCATCAGGATCTCGTTAAATGAATCAACACTCAACGACGCAAGAACTTCCAGGTGCACAGCTCTGACAGGCAAAAAGAAGACGCAACCCCTTTACTTGGACTCTTCTGCACTTACCATGAATGAGTCAAAGCAATGCTGAAACTCTTCACTTGGGCTTATGGCAAATCAGCCAGTCGTTCACTGATGGGTATCCAGTTGATTCTTCAGCAAGTTACACAAGTTCACAGCAGGCGATCAAACATCCTACGGAAATTTAGTATCTATTATGATTCACGTAAAATGGCGAGTGTATATTCTCTTCCTAGATGTTCAGCCTTGGTCTCAAGTGTCTCTCTCACTATAAGTTCTGTGACTTCGACTTCTTTCGGTAAGAAAATGGGATTCCTTTGATCAGGATGGAGATCAGCTTGTCTCAATCGGCCGCCTCCTCTGATAAAGCCGTCCAAGTCCAGATAAGGTTCCAGGTGACACATCTTAATGCATTATTATTATTATTATTATTATTATTACTATTACTATTATTATTATTATTATTATTATTATTATTATTATTATTATTATTATTTTCATTATTATTATTATTATTATCATTATTGTTATAATAATAATAATAATAATAATAGTCATTATTATTATTATTATTATTATTATTATTATTATTATTATTATTATTTTATTATTATTATTATTATTATTATTATTATTATTATTATTATTATTATTATCATCATTATTATCATTTATCTTTGCTCTATCAGTGTTGAAAACAGACAAATACTGCTTTGTCTCGCTCGGAGGTCTCGCTGGGATTCTCAGCAGACTGTAAAACCATAAAAACTCACTTGAAAGCCTTAGCAACGTCCACTTGAGCCTGCTACGAGAAACAGATCACAGGAGATGATAAGACAGAGTCTTGTGATCACTTGTGGTGATATGAGAGAGAGAGAGAGAGAGAGAGAGAGAGAGAGAGAGAGAGAGAGAGAGAGAGAGAGAGAGAGAGAGAGAGAGAGAGAGAGAGAGAGAGAGAGAGAGAGAGATAATGACCTTGTGTGTGTGTGTGTGTGTGTGTGTGTGTGTGTGTGTGTGTGTGTGTGTGTGTGTGTGTGTGTGCGTGTGTGTGTGTGTGCGTGCGTGTGCGTGCAGTGTGGGAGTGTGACAGTGCTGGTTTGGTCATTGAAGTGTCAGTCAGCAGCATGTTGGGCGGGCTGGTGGTGGTGGTGGTGGTAGCAGTGTTTGTGGCGGGGACAGACGCCGAGCCCTTACTGCATGAAGGTAAACACACAAATGGCTTGGCTAGTGGTTGTGTTTTGTGTGGTGGTTTTGTTTGTTGATTTGTTTTTGTTTTATTTGTGTTTATCTATTATTATTATTATTATTATTATTATTATTATTATTACTATTATTGTTATTATTATCATTATTATTGTTGTTACTGTTGTTTTTGTTATTGTTATTACTGTTGTTGTTGTTTTTATCATTATTACTATTATTATTATTATTATTATTATTATTATTATTATTATTGTTATTATTATTATTGTTGCTGTTGCTGTTGTTCTTGTTGTTATTATTGATATCACCATTAAATTACATTATTATTTGTTTATCTATTCATTATTGATTTTTTTTCATTTACTTGCTTATTTACTTTCATTCTTATTGTTTTCTCATCAAAGGCGTCTTCTATTTACCGTGATACGTTGGAGATCACCGATCTGGCTGCTCGACCCATGTTCTATTAATGTCTTGATCTGGATTTACCCTGATCTTAGAAATCTGCATCATGACGTAGGTGATCTGGGTCCGGAGGTGGGTTATAGCAGAGGACACTTGCTGAAGCTGCTTTTTTTTTTTTTTTTTTATGTAGGAAGGACACTGGCCAAGGGCAACAAAAATCTAATAAAAAAATGCCCACTGAAATGCCAGTCCCATAAAAGAGTCAAAGCAGTGGTCAAAAATTGATGAATAAGTGTCTTGAAACCTCCCTCTTGAAGGAATTCAAGTCATAGGAAGGTGGAAATACGGAAGCAGGCAGGGAGTTTCAGAGTTTACCAGAGAAAGGGATGAATGATTGAGAATACTGGTTAACTCTTGCGTTAGAGAGGTGGACAGAATAGGGGTGAGAGAAAGAAGAAAGTCTTGGGCAGCGAGGCCGCGGAAGGAGAGGAGGCATGCAGTTAGCAAGATCAGAAGAGCAATTAGCATGAAAATAGCGGTAGAAAACAGCTAGATATGCAACACTGCGGCGGTGAGAGAGAGGCTGAAGACAGTCAGTTAGAGGAGAGGAGTTGATGAGACGAAAAGCTTTTCATTCCACCCTGTCTAGAAGAGCAGTATGAGTGGAACCTCCCCAGACATGTGAAGCATACTCCATACATGGATGGATAAGGCCCTTGTACAGAGTTATCAGCTGGGGGGGTGAGAAAAACTGGCGGAGACGTCTCAGAACACCTAACTTCATGGAAGCTGTTTTAGCTAGAGATATGTGAAGTTTCCAGTTGAGATTATAAGTAAAGGACAGACCGAGGATGTTCAGTGTAGAAGAGAGGGGACAGTTGAGTGTCATTGAAGAAGAGGGGATAGTTGTCTGGAAGGTTGTGTCGAGTTAATAGATGGAGGAATTGAGTTTTTGAGGCATTGAACAATACCAGGTTTGCTCTGCCCCAATCAGAAATTTTAAAAAGATCAGAAGTCAAGCGTTCTGTGGCTTCCCTGCGTGATGTGTTTACCTCCCGAAGGGTTGGACGTCTATGAAAAGACGTGGAAAAGTGCAGGGTGGTATCATCAGCGTAGGAGTGGATAGGACAAGAAGTTTGGTTTAGAAGATCATTAATGAATAATAAGAAGAGAGTGGGTGACAGGACAGAACCCTGAGGAACACCACTGTTAATAGATTTAGGAGAAGAACAGGGACCGTCTGCCACAGCAGCAATAGAACGGTCAGAAAGGAAACTTGAGATGAGGTTACAGAGAGAAGGATAGAAACCGTAAGAGGGTAGTTTGGAAATCAAAGCTTTGTGCCAGACTCTATCAAAAGCTTTTGATATGTCTAAGGCAACAGCAAAAGTTTCACCAAAATCTCTAAAAGAGGATGACCAAGACTCAGTAAGGAAAGCCAGAAGATCAGTAGAGCGGCCTTGACGGAACCCATACTGGCGATCAGATAGAAGGTTGTGAAGTGAAAGATGTTTAAGAATCTTCCTGTTGAGGATAGATTCAAAAACTTTAGATAGGCAGGAAATTAAAGCAATAGGACGGTAGTTTGAGGAATTAGAACGGTTAGGAACAGGTTGAATGTAGACAAACTTCCAGCAAGAAGGAAAGGTAGATGTTGACAGACAGAGCTGAAAGAGTTTGACTGGGCAAGGTGCAAGCACGGAGGCACAGTTTCGGAGAACAATAGGAGAGACCCCATCAGGACCATAAGCCTTCCGAGGGTTTAGGCCAGCGAGGGCATGGAAAACATCATTGCAAAGAATTTTAATACGTGGCATAAAGTAGTCAGAGGGTGGAGGAGAGGGAGGAACAAGCCCAGAATCGTCCAAGGTAGAGGTTTTAGCAAAGGTTTGAGCGAAGAGTTCAGCTTTAAAAATAGATGTGATAGCAGTGGTGCCATCTGGTTGAAATAGAGGAGGGAAAGAAGAAAAAGCAAAGTTATTGGAGATATTTTTGGCTAGATGCCAGAAATCACGAGGGGAGCTAGATCTTGAAAGGTTTTGACATTTTCTGTTAATGAAGGAGTTTTTGGTTAGTTGGAGAACAGACTTTACATGGTTCCGGGCAGAAATATAAAGTGCATGAGATTCTGGTGATGGAAGGCTTAAGTACCTTTTGTGGGTCACCTCTCTATCATGTATAGCACGAGAATAAGCTGTGTTAAACCAAGGTTTAGAAGGTTTAGGACGAGAAAAAGAGTGAGGAATGTACGCCTCCATGCCAGACACTATCACCTCTGTTATGCGCTCAGCACACAAAGACTCTCTGACACGGACTCTCTGACACGGGTCTCTGACACGGAAGCAGTAGTCATTCCAAGGAAAATCAGCAAAATACCTCCTCAGGTCCCTCCAACATGCAGAGGCAAAACGCCAGAGGCACCTTCGCTTAGGGGGATCCTGAGGAGGATTGGAGCGATAGGACAAGATAAAGATATGAGATTGTGATGGGAGGAGCCCAACGGAAAAGAAAGGGTGACAGCATAAGAAGAAGGATTAGAGGTCAGGAAAAGGTCAAGAATGTTGGGCGTATCTCCAAGACGGTCAGGAATACGAGTAGGGTGTTGCAGGCTGTGACTGCCCCCTTGTGTTGTGAGACACAAAGGGAAACGTTCAGTGGGGTCACTGTGAGACACAAAGGGAAACGTTCAGTGGGGTCACAGCACCCCCTGAACAGTGCTTTAGACCTCACTGGGAGTAATTATCGTTTCGGCAGGTGCCTACTGCCGCCTGCTGGCGGCAGGCATATTAGCTGCTGAGCAGGCTCTACTGAGACTCATTCATGGAGGAATGCACACAAAGAAAACAGCTGATATGTCTGAGGAACAAAGTGTATGGTAATGAATCATTGCAAAATACTGCTTTGGATACAGAATATGAATTGTTGTGGTGACAGATGCCAGAAACAAGGGAGATATTACAAGCCACACCATTACCGCCCCTACCAACAACTATATGATGAAGCAAAGGAAGATAATACTTGTTCAGTGGAGAAATAATACACCTCTACTTCGGAAGTGTCTTAGTAAAGGTATCAATAGTGTCAGCATGCAGGCCAGGTTAGCCTCACCTAACGTCTGAATATTTTCTCATTTATCTATGCTGTACTTAACCACAGCGAGTACTTTCAGCATGTTGTGTGAAAAGAGAACTACGTGTGAAACTTTATTATACAACGTTCATGGCCAGGCACGGAACCCAGTCTCGTACTGCTTGGGTAGGCATGTGGTTGGGACTCATTGGTGGCCTTCTCGACTCAACTTCCTCAGGAAAGGTATAGTAGGCTGTAGTCCTCGTTGACACTTACTTAGAGCACACTGGCGAGCATCAACAGTCTGCCGCTTGTGACAGCTGGGCAGCATTATGCTTGTGTTGTTATTGTTTTGATCAGTAATGATTGCAAGCATTCTTTTCACCCCTTTTCCGTCCAGTCACATTGACATGAAGGCAGATGAGATAGTAAAAAGCAGCGTAATCTGAAGAGTGTTTTGTAATGTTTAGGTCAAAGGCTCACGGATCAAGATCATGTTAATGAGTCACTGAGAGAGAGAGAGAGAGAGAGAGAGAGAGAGAGAGAGAGAGAGAGAGAGAGAGAGAGAGAGAGACCTTAAAGGAGGAAGAATAAGAATTGTTATGAACCCAGGGCTGTCCCCATTGTCACCAGCTGTCTCCACTACTGTGCGGCACCCTGGGTTGGAACTTACATCAACGCATCCAGCCTCACCAGCCGCGTTCCCAGCAGTCCAGGAGGGAGAGGGGAAACAGAAGAGAGCCACTAATAACACTCACACCTGCTCTAGCTACGCAGAATCCTGGAGCAGAATTTACCTAGGTTCCCTGTAGTCTGCAACCGGGGAGACACGTCCTCAACAGCCTGGCAGAGTCGAGGTAGTCACCAATCACAATTACAGGAAGATGGGCAGACAGAGATGCACCGAGCGCGTAGCGCATGGTTTATTCTCAGCACAGTCACATTACACTGTCGCAGACACGGATCCTATTTCCTTAATGTCACAGTCACACACAAGGCACACTTGCAGGTAGGTGCAGGGCACAATACTACACTCCACGGGAGCAGAACAAAGGCAGGGCAAGAGATGGCGTGACGCACGTATTATTCCAAATCCTGGCGGAAACTACCCTCCATCGCCGCTCCGCGCCCCAGAGCTCTCACAAATGAATCTACGGTCAGACCGTAGCTTCCCTGAGCCACCTTCTACACGGACTCAGTGTGAGGCTCAATTACGGGTGTACAGAGTCCCTTATGACTCTTGTACCCTTTACACAACTGGTCGTAATGCTAGGTGTAGGAGTTTGTATTTACCCATGCGCGGTACGATATGTTGGTTTATATATATTCAGGCGCCATGGGAACCAGAGGTCAGTCTGGACCTCGCTCTCTGTCACGGCGTGCAATGTACTCCCTCGCTCCACAAATAAACGCAACCAAGATTCTGGTGTCTCTGCTACCCTTCACACCCCAACATGGCGCAGTATCGTTTAAACTGGGGTGAGGCACCAGGATGCGTCAGAGGAAATCCAGGAATGGAGCAAGCAACCCTGGAAGAAGTAGTCACCGGCACACCGGCAAGAGACCACGTGGTGCTTCATCCGCCTTTACCAAGCCTTCCCGCCACAGCTCCCAGATCCAGGCCCTTCAGCACACCCCTCGCCCCACCTGCATCAACACGACCACCTAGCGCACCAGCAACTTCACCATCACATCGTCCGCCGGCTCCCCCGTTGGGTCCAGGGACAGCAACTCAAGGCATGTCACTGGCGGCGTTCGAGGCATGGGCCGTTAGCATCGAAGACTAGGGCCTGATCTGCGGGTGGTTCCCGCCCCTCGCCGCCCCATACGTGCGTCTCCTGTGCGACGGCAGTCTCCAGCAATGCATTGACGCACGCTTCGACAAGCAGGACTTCTGGCAGCTCTCAACCAGTGCAGTGGTAGAGGTGGTGAGAAGTGTGGTGGTCGGACAGCGGTGCAAGGTAGGTGCATGGTCCGATCTCTTTCAGTACTCCCAGGAGCCGGGAGATAGTGTCGACGCATACGTGTCGAGGTGCCGTGCCCTGGCAGCCGAGTGCAATTTTCGCTGCCCAGATTGTGATAACTCAAACTCACTGACCGAGTACATCATGAGCAGAAAAGTGGTCATGGGACTCAGTGATCGCAACATGAAAGCTGAGGTGTTACGGTGCTTCTCTCGCCTGACGTCCGTGAGTGATGTGGTGAATCAGTGCGAGATCATACAGGCCGCAAAGTGGCGGGGCGGCGGGTCACAGGGAACGTGGCAGCCCTGGCGGACGCAGGAGCGTCCGCCCCCCCCACCCACCACAACCACCCCCCCGCCACCGTGGTGTCAGCTGTGAACCACCAGCGCCGCGCCTGGAGCCGCAGCACCCCCGGTCGTGCTGGCCCAGGGCGCAGCCAGAAGCGGTGCAAGGGCTGCGGGGACAGTGGGTGCGGTGGTACTGATAAGTGCCCCGCCCGCGACGCCACATGCCGCAATTGTGGGCGCAAAGGACACTTCTGGCGTATGTGCCGCGCCCTCACACCAGGCAGGGGCTCCATTACCTCCAACGCAGTGATTGTAGGAGGCGTGGAGGCGACGGCAGACCTGTCAGTGCGGATCGTCTGCCCCTGGCCGCAGGCGGAGTGCTGCACCACGGCCGTAGCCGACACAGGGGCTCAGGTGTGCATCGCTGGCCGGCCCCTGCTGGAGAGTCTGGGTATCCCCCCAGGGCAACTTCACGCCTCACCCAGGACAGTCAGCCACGTCGCCGGTGGAGGGGTGAAGCTTCTGGGAAGCCTCACGTGCGAGGTGACAGTGGGGGCCATCACCACGTCTGAGTGCGCATACATAGCTGAAGGAGTGCAGCGGCTGTACCTGTCACTCGGAGCTTGCAGGGCCTTCAGTTGGTGCCGCAAGATTTTCCCCGCCCTGCAACCAGAGTCCCTGCGTCTCTCAAGACCTCGGCACACCCATTGTCACCACCCTACGAGTTGGTAGAGGAGAACGTGGGGCGTCTAGAAAAATGGCTCCTGGAGGAGTTTGGACGCACGGTGTTCGCAACAGAGCGCACGCCTCTACCAGAAATGCGTAGCCCGCCACACCACATCCACCTCCGCCCCGGCGCACGCCCCCACGCGGTGCACGTCCCCGCCACAGTCCCACACCACTTCTACGACGAGGTACGGCGCCAGCTCGACGACGACATCGCCAGAGGCATCATAGGGAAGTGCCTGCCGGAGAGCCGACCGAGTGGTGCGCGCGCATGGTGGTGGTGCCAAAGAAAAAAGGGAAGCCACGCAGAACCGTGGACTCCAAGCTTGCCTGCGCGAGACTCACCACACCAGGACTCCCTTTGATCTCATCTTCAGCGTGCCCAAGCACACCTTCAAGACGGTCGCCGACGCGTACTCCGGGTACCACCAGATACCCCTGGACAGTGAAAGGCGCAAGTTAACAACATTTATCACCCCTTGGGGAAAATTCCGCTACCGCAGGACTCCCATGGGGCACTGCGGCGCAGGACGCCTTCACGAAGCGCCTCGACGACGTCATGAGCGACGTGCCCAGGAAAATCAAGTGTGTTGACGACACGCTTCTGCACGACGAAAGTGTGGCAGAAGCCTTCTAGCATACGTATGGATTTCTGCAGAAATGCCGCGACAACGGGGTAACACTGAGGCCAGACAAGTTCAGCTTCTGCAAGAGAAACGTCACGTTCGCCGGGTATCTACTCGGCTGGGAAGTCACGACCTCATCAAGAGCATCACAGAATTCATGATGCCTGCAAGCCCATCACTGACGGATATTCGGTCGTGGTTTGGCCTGGTGAATCAGGTGGCTCCCTTCTTAGCAGTTGCCCCCATCATGGAGCCTTTCAGGGAGCTCCTGAAGAAGTCAGTCGGAAAGACAGTCTATTGGGACGACACACTCGACCCCATCTTCACGTCAGCGAAGGACACCATCAAGAATCTCGCAGCAGAAGGTCTCAAGTTCTACGATACCTCACGCCCCACAGCCGTCCTAACTGACTACAGCCGGCAAGGTATAGGATTCATCGTGTCGCAGCAGTACTGCCAATGCGTGTCCCTGGAGGCACCAATGTGCTGCCCAAACGGATGGAAGCTAGTTCTCTGCGGCAGCCGGCACCTGACCGCGGCCAAAAAGAACTACAGCACACTGGAGGGAGAGGCACTCGCGATAGCCTGGTGTCTCAAGAAGGCCCGCTTGTTCCTCTTAGGCTGCAAAAACCTAACCTTCATCACCGATCATAAGGCGCTCACCAAAATTTTCGGTGACAAGCAGCTGAAGGACATTCACAACCCCCGCATCCTCAACATAAAAGAAAGGACCCTGATGTATAACTTCCGTGTCAAGTATATCAAGGGGAAAGGCAACTGCGCCGCGGACGCTCTCTCGCGCTACCCAGCATTAGCAAGTGTACCAGAGGACTCAGACGAGGCTGACGATGAAGCAGTGCGTGCTATCATGGTCGCCGCGGCAGCAGAAGCCACTACGGACGATGTGGGTCATGTGGTAGACCTACGTCATGTGGAGGAGGAGGCAGTCAAAGATGAGGAATATCGGCTCTTCCATGAGTGCGTGGCCAATGATGGAGCGAGCGGAAGGACCGTGCTCGCCAATCTCCACGCTGGCCATCAGGGCAGAGACTCGATGCTTCGCAGAGCCAGGCAGTCTGTATACTGGCCCGGCATCGATGCAGAAGTGGAGATAAAACGACGCCTGTGCCAGATGTGCGAGACCCACACGCCCTCTCAACCAGCCGAGCCGCTCCTGCCCACCCCACCACTCCAGTTCCCATTTAAACAAGCCGTGGCCGACCTGTTTCACCTACAAGGCAATGTGTACATCGCATACGCCGACAGGCTGACAGGCTGGCTAGAAGTGGAACACCTGTCTGGGGAAGCCACCAGCTCCCGCCTCATCACGTTGTTCCGGCGGTGGTTCACACGCTTCGGCATCCCTGAAGAGCTCTCATGTGACAGGGGCACCAACCTCACCAGCCACGAATCGAGGTTCTTCGAGGACTGGCGCGTCACCCTACGAATCTCATCATTCCACTACGCCCAATCTAATGGGCGTCCAGAAGCAGCTGTCAAGTCGGCCAAGAGGCTGTTAAGAGGCAACACAACTCGCGGGGGCTCCTTAGACACCGACAGCACTGCCAGAGCGATCCTCCAGTACCTGAACACACCACTGCACGGCCTCGACGCATCCCCAGCACAGCTGCTGACAGGCAGACAGCTGCAAGACGCCATACCCGTAGAGAGCTCCCGCTACCTCATCAACGAGCAGTGGGGCAGGACACTGCGCGATCGGGAAATTGCCATGATTCAAACATCAGTCAACTCATCAATACGGCACGACCAGCAAGCCCACAGTCTGACACCCTTGAGGCCCGGGCAGCGAGCACGCATCCAAAACCCATCTAGCGGGCGGTGGGATCAGGTGGGAACCGTGCTCGAGCTGTCCGCACCCTGTCAGTATCTTCTACGACTAGACGGCAGTGGAAGAGCGTCCATACGGAATAGACGTTATCTTCGTCCTCTTACCGGTGAACCACAGCTGTCGGATGACTCGACTGAATCCTCTACACCTGTGCGCGTCACCACACCACGGCCCCGTCGCACCCAGCGAGCACCAAGGCATCTTGATGATTATTTCTTGAACTCTCCTGTGTAGGTTAACTCACTGTGTCACTCAAGGATATGTATTATGTTTACTTTTCCTTTGCTCCCCACAGCGTATATTATATTTTAAGTTACATCATTACACCATCCTGTGTAATTGGGGGGAGAGTGAAGGAGTTTGTATTTACCCAAGCGCGGTACGATATGTTGGTCTATATATATATATATATATATATATATATATATATATATATATATATATATATATATATATATATATATATATATGCAGGCGCCATGGGAACCAGGGGCACGAGGACTACACACTAGGGACACACCCTACATAAAAATAGCAATGTGGTCTGCCCACAGTCTTTTCTCTCTACAGTCTTTCCATTTCTAACTATACACCTTCCTCTGTCCAAACTCTTCTTCATTCACCTTCTTCCTCTAATTAAAGTAAGTAAGTAAACCAGGGGCACAATCACACACACACACTTCACACTTCACTTCACTTCACGGCTTCAGACGTCCCAGCCTGGTAACAGCTCGCCGATTCGCTCGCTGCTGGAACTGCTCTGCCAGGCGAACCACACGGACCTGCCCCACCTCGCCGAGCTAGGAAGCACTGGTACCTTCGTGACCGTGTTGACTGGCAAGGCCACGGACCTCCGTTGTGTTACACCACCACACTCGAGCTGGACACTCACACATCACACTCACTTCAGAAGTACCTGTTACAGGTTCAGCTGTGTACCGGAGCTCTCCCTTTCCGGTGAGAGCTCGGCCGGCTGTTTACCTCACAATCCTCCTCCTCCCCATCCTTGCGCCCAGCCTCCTACATTGCCAGACCGCAGTGAGCGGACCCAAGACGTCCCCGAGAGTGACCCTCGGGGGCTAGGGTGGATCTATCGGATCTGGCCTTAAAGGTCGCTGGGTTAGCCTCCCGCTTTACCTACCACTCACCATTTCCTTTCCCTCCCTCAGAGGAAAACTCGGATAGGGTTAGGTCGTGGGGCAGAGCCATTGCGACAGCTTTTAGCAGCTGGGTGGCTATACTCGTACTGCCCTGCTTAGGCAGGCTTCTTCTTTATTTCTATCCATTTCAGCTGTGGTTTTGTGTCGGCCTCTGGCCCCTTGTAGGATTATTTCTGTGTTTTGATTACCCTCAAACAATGCACGATGGCAAGAGTAAAAATAAAGACAAGTTATACCAGCCAAGACAGAAGAATCCTGCTGCTAAGAACCCTGTCTGAAAACATCATCTACGCCACAAGAATAATCAACATACAAGATGGCTTCGTCGTGCTTACCAGAAATGACGATGAAATAGACAAGATCTTCCAAGACAAAATAGTACAAGACCTCAAGAAAAATTACTTCCAGCCCGTCCTACTTCCAGAATTGAAAGCAAAAAGAACAGCTATAATATTCAACACTGATGACTTCATATACAACCATACCGAGAAAGAGATGGAGGATGAACTTCTGGCCAACAATGCATGGATGAATGAGGGCATAGACAATATAGTCAAAATACCCAGAACAAAGATAATGAAAATCACCTTTAAAGAAGCTGCTGCCGCAAAAAAGGCCACTGAAAAGGGTATACTATGTTTCCACATGAGTATTTCACCTTATACAATAAAGATAGAAGACTACATTCCACTACTGACTTCTTAAAATGTTATGCCATAGAAGATCACACCACACCTAATCGCCCAAAATCTAAAACATTTAAAATATGCTCAGAATGCAGTTCTCCTGACCACACCTGGAGAGAATGCAGCACGAACACACAAAAGAAATGCATCAATTGCGAGGGAGAGCACAGGACATTAGCAAACAAGTGTCCTTTGAGGAAAAAAGCAATAGAAGAAAAAAGACAACAAAAAAAGAACAACAACTCCAAAACATACAGCAATGTAGCTGCAACTAACAACAACTCAGCACAGATAAACAACGCAATCACATTCCCCACACTCGAAAAAGAGACTGCCACTAAAATGATAGCGTGCATGATGCACGCTCACCTGATTAATGCTGCAAACCCTGGTACCTACAACAGCAAATTCAATAGAGCACTGAAATTGAACAATCTCCCCCCAGTAATTCTTCCAGACAATCCCCCTTCACTAAAAATCCTTAACCTCTCTAAAGAAGACAAAACACCCACAACACACGAGCATACACACAACAGCAACACAACAACACAAGATAACAACAACACCACACAAGACACTGAACAAGCAAGCAACACAACACAAGAAGAGATGCCACCACTAGAGAGGATATCTGGGGAAGCAATCGGCCTGCAGCTCATTACAAAGAAAAAAGAAGGATGGCCAAAAATTAGATCATTTAATCTAAACAATCTCAAAAAAGGTATTGACACAGGCTTATACAAATTCAGATATCGCAATCCCACTTATACAGATGAGGAAATTCTACCATACATTACCAACAACGATAAAGATCTAACCAACTGCTGGTGTACCACCGATGAAACACAATTTAAGAAACTGCGTAACGGACTAATACAAGACCTCACCCCGCCTCCAAACAAAACCACTAAAACCAGCTTGAACAGGAACAGACACTCCTCTACCTAAAGATAGTACAGAAAGCAAAACCGTCAACACAAAACAACACTAAAATAACACAACTTACACAGGCAGAAGGAAGACAGAGACACCCAAACACGTACACCTCGACACATACCAATAACACGAGCATTATGAATACATTCACGATATTACAACACAACGTAGCACACTGGGAACCAAACAAACACATGCTTTCAAACACCTACAGAGAAATAAATCCAGACATAATACTTATAAACAGCCATGGTCTAACAGACAACAAAACACTACACTTGCACACTTACACGACATACACAACCAACACAAACAACGAACTACATGACGGTAGTGCAGTGCTAATTAAAACCAATATCAAACAAAATAACCAATGATTTTGACACAGACATTCTCCAAGTAACAGTGGACACTTCAACTGGCCCTGTTCACATAGCCACCACATATCTGCCTCCACGCAGACCCTTTCTTCCAATCACTGACTTCCATAAACTCGCATCTAACTCTGAACCAACATACATACTCGGTGATCTAAATGCTAAACACCCAAGCCTCAACAACAACACTACAAACACAGTAGGGAGAGGCATAGAAATGTTTATTAACACAAACAAACTAATACATCTTGGCCCAAAGTTTCCAACATACATCAGCCATAATTCACAGACAACACCAGACATCATTCTCACCAACCAACACACACACCACAACTACACTATCACACAAGGACCTACTACAGCATCAGATCACCTACCAGTGATATTTCAAATTACTACGTCCCCCATCACTACACCAATAGCTCCAAGGCCACATTACTCAAAAGCTGACTGGGATGCATTTAAAATAAAAATTGATAACAATATAACTGAAATAAATAGAAATCACCTTACCAAAGAAGAAATCGATAGACACATTAATACATGGTACAAGGTAGTGACATGCAATATCAACACACATACCCATGAAGAACAACAAAACCATCTTTAAACCCATAACGAATCCAACAATAAAACAGATTCAATGGCTTCTAAAACAGTACATAAACGAAGCAAGAGAGACGGGCTGGAGCCTCGAGAAATACCGTTTATATAATAGACTGAAAACCACACTTAAAGAAGAATGCAAAATGCAATACACACAAAACTGGGAAGACGCAATACAGGAACTGGAGAACATTTATAAAGACAGCAAAGACTTCTGGAACAAATTTAAAAGACTGAAGGGAAAGGAAAACACACACTCATCCTTTTTAGTACACAACAACACCAAAATATACAATGAGAAACACAAAGAAAGAATATTCAGGAATTACTGGGAAAACATACTCACCATAAACCCTGAGGAAAATGCTCAATTCGACCAAGACCACGAAACAAATAAACAGATATATCACTGACAATCTCAACACAATCACTTCCTACAATAACTCAGACCTCAACAGACTAAATAACGAACATTACATTACCTCAGAAATCACTGTAGAAGAAGTTATAAGTACTATAAAGTCCTTTAAAAACACCACCCCAGGTAAAAGTCACATTAATAAAACCGTCCTCCTCAATTTACCCGAGTCAGCCCTAAAAACTCTCACTTTCATCTTTAACCACACTTTCTCTGCTGGCTACTTCCCCCAGCCATTTAAGGGGGCACTTATCAAACTAATACCAAAGACAAACAAACCCTCTTCTGACCCTACAAACTACAGACCTATATCCTTGTTAGAAGTACCTGGAAAAATATTGGAGAAAATCATTAACAAAAGATTAAGAACACACTTAGAGTTTAACGAAATACTACCACCAACTCAACATGGCTTTAGATCTAACAGAGGAACTGACACAGCCCTTGCCCTTACATCTGAGAAAATAGCACATGCAGCAGGAAACAATATGAGGTGTTGTCTTGTCATGAGAGACGTCTCCAAGGCTTTTGATAAAGTCTGGCATTATGGCCTTAAATACAAACTTAACAACATAAGACTCCCACTAATTTTATCTAAAATATTATGCAATTTTCTAGACAATAGAACAGCACAAATAGCACTTACCAATATAACTGGCCCCCCCTTCCCAATTAATAGTGGAGTCCCACAAGGCAGTTCTATCTCCCCCACTCTGTATGCACTTTACACTCACGATTTACCAGCAGCTGCACCAGGATGCTTAAACCTAACCTACGCTGACGATATAACACAAATAATTACTTACCCTGGCAAATCGAAAAACATGCTAGCAAAGAAAGTAGAAAACGAAATCACAAAAATAAATAACTACGAAAAGAAGTGGAAAATAAAAACAAATACTAACAAATTCACCATAATACCAATAGCCATGCGAGACCCACCCCCAATCACTATTAATGAATCAGTTATACCATACTCCAAGGAGGGTATTATACTAGGAATAAAAATTAGTAACAGAGGAATACACAGCCACATAACCCAAAGGAAAAATACAGCTTCAATAGCACTAGCCCAACTCAGAAGATTCTACAAACTAAAAACAAGAATTAAGACACATATAATCAAAGCATGCATCATTCCCAAACTAACTTACCCCTCATATCCACTCAATGCTTCCACAAAAACAGCCATGCAATCATTACAACATGTTCAAAACAAAGCTCTACGGTTTGCTTTTTCAGAAAGTTATTCTTACACCAAAACTATAGAGGAGATGCACATCGCCTCCAGACTAAAACCAATCAACATTACCCTTTACAACAGAGGTAATAAAACAAAAGAAAAAATGATTAATGAACTGAATGATGTACACTACATCGAACTCATGACTTCTGACAATGAAAACCCAAAAAACCACCAATGGTTCAGAAGACCTCACCTAACACTCAACAAAGAACCACCAGAGCCCATCTACACACAAGCAGACCTACTGAACGTCTAACACTATACTTACCTCAGAAACTTCCACTTACCTTCACCTTCACATCTACCTCCAGCAAGCATTGAAACACTTACCTTAAGTCGACCACCAAGTAAACTCCATGTTTATAAGCTGAAAAAGAAAAAACAATATAAATACATGTACAAGTAAATACATAGTAATTTACAAGCAAAGTATCTTCAGAAAAAAACAAAGTAATACTTACATGCTACCATACTTACCTTAGCTCACACAAAACTAACACTTAGAGTATGCCTGCAAAGTAATCAACAAGTTAATAAAGTAAAAAGAACAGCAAGACGGTTAGCCCGTCTACTTTTTAACTCCTACTATATTTCATCCTTCCCCCAACTTCCCACTTCCACTTTTCATCCTTCTTTCACCCAACCTATTCTATCCCCCCATAAAAAAAAAAAAAAAAAAAACCAGGGGCACAACCACTGAACCACCGATGCAGACAGACAGAAAACCTCTTATATAAAAAATAGCAATGTGGTCTGCCCACAGTCTTTTCTCTCTACAGTCTTTCCATTTCTAACTATACACCTTCCTCTGTCCAAACTCTTCTTCATTCACCTTCTTTCTCTAATTAGATTAAAATTAAAAAACTAGGGGTCAGTCTGGACCTCGCTCTCTGTCTCGGCGTGCCTTGTACTCCCTCGGTCCACAAATAAACGCCACCAAGATATCTGGTGTCTCTGCTACCCTTCACACCCCAACACTAGGTCACACAAATTAGGTCGGCAGTCAGTTTATCTCACCCACAGACAAGGAAATACTGCAACAGCCAATTCCAACAGCTGGATAAGAATCGCCACTCAAGTTCTAGGGAGAAATAACTACAATGAACGACAACCACATATATCGTATGTATAAAACCTTGTTGGACTACCGTCCTCAGTAACAAATCCTCCCATTGTCAAATGAAGTGTTATATCTCTTGTTGAGTAGTGTTATTTACTAACTTCTGGACGGCAGGTCTTGTCAGGGCCTGAGGAGGGAGCACTAAACAGTTGTTCACTTAAGTTCTTTGTGGCTAAGCACTCTGCCTGAACCTCAACCAACAGTAGCGTTTAACATGACACCACAAATACAGACTGTTGCCTACAAATGAAAAGGAGGGTAATTCACCTCCCACTGTAACAGAGTTCGGCCCACACACACACACACACACACACACACACACACACACACACACACACACACACACACACACACACACACACACACACACACACACACACACAGCTGAGGAGTCACATCCCTGATGTGGAATACATTATAATTAATTACAGTTCCTGGCGGACTACTATGGAGGCTCCTATGCTACCCATACAGGCCGGGTCAAAAGTCTTGTATTTACTCAATTAACCCCTTAAAGCAATTAGCTCGTCCAACTGTACAATCCTCCCAATCTCCTCCAAACAACACCGTCTGCCTTCAAACATCTTCCTCACATATCTGAACATCGACTAACCTGAGAGCGGGAGGCGAACGTTCTCCCACACTGTTACAAGAGAGGGGATGGGTTGGTGACATACACATACATACACTCGGCCACTCGCTGCCACGCCTCACTCATTGTTGGCTTACATGAATGAAACACTTTACTTCTGAAAATTCTAGTGACTAAGCTATGGGTGGTAGGTGAGTACTAATTACTTTATTGTCAAGGGCAACTCTTGTACTATATGCTGGGTGAGACTCAAATTGAATGAACAATGGGAAGTAAGGAAAATTACATGGAAATTATGAGTGATCCTGTGCCGGTTAGTGTTATTATACTAAGTGCAATGAATGTGTTACTTGTCAGGGACATATCAAGATCTCGTCCTCAGCCTGTCTCTCTTCTCATTTCTCTCTCCTTTATTTGTTCTTACTTCTCATCCTTCTTTCTTCATTCTCCTTTCTACGTCGCCGTACATCACCACGTGCAACATGCTCCCCATAAACATAAATTTTTGGAATACATACAAACCTTACGAAAATTTTAGGAACAACAAATTCATCTCAATACAAAGCTAACTGGGGAAAACTACAACAGATTCAAAACAAAGGGTGTATACTCATCACAAAATATCAAAGATTACTAAAGCACTGACATAATTAACTAATATAACAACTGAAACAACGGGGGCACCCACTTAGAGACTACCGCTTCTTCCTCCTCCTCCTCCTCCTCCTCCTCCTTCTCCTCCTCCTCTTCCTCTTCCTCTTCCTCTTCCTCTTCCTCTTCCTCCTCCTCCTCCTCCTCCTCCTCCGAGACCTGTCTCTGACTAATCGTCAAGACCTATGATCTTCACGACTACATTGGTGTGCAGTTTTTCTTTTGCAGGGTATTCTATGTAGAGCAGCATACGGCTGCTCCACTTACCCCCCGTGACTCTTATATTCTTTCTTCCTCCGTCTCCGTTGTCTTCTCAGTCCTCTGCCATCTCTGCTTCTCCAATCACTCTCATCTCCCATCCTGTCTCTAGTACACAGTTTGCTCTATCTGTATCTTCTCCTCCACACTGAACAAACATCAGTCACCATACAACAACATCCCTACACCCTTGCAGCATTCAATGAGTCCACCAGGGACCATGGTCTCAGTGCACTGTCACGGCATTGCCAGGCAATACTATTCCCGGCCAAATAAAAACTCTCCTTCAGGCCGCTTCAAGTAAATCTGACTAGCTGGCCCCCTCAAACCTCTTCACTGGAGGACACATCATTCTCACCTCTGGACCTTCACTGCCCACAACATCACTCCAGCTTGCCCACTCCTGGCTCCTTGAAGCCTCCGTGTCACACCCACAAATTTGACAGAACAAAAATGCCACTTCCTTGGCAAAAACAAGAAGCTCCTTTGGGTGCTCTCACCTAGACAATATACTCCATCCCAGGTGTGACACAACCAAGCTTACATTCCACTGTCAGGCTCAACATTACTGTCACTCGTCAATTCTCCCACCGGCCCCTTGATGACACAAGTATCGCCACAGCGAGATGACGGCTGCTCCTTTCCAGGACGCAACACACACATTCCTGCTCACGGAGCCAAACAAACACACGTGTCCGTCACAACAAACAACAAACCCCCGGCTCCAACATGAGCCCGGCCAACGTGCCTCTGGGCCAGTCCCACTGGTCCCAGCAACTACTCTCGTGTGCATTCACTTCTCATCATCCACGATACCTTGTCGCTTCAAGGAAGCCGATATCCATCATCAAGTATTACGCTATTCGGGCCCAGCACACTGAGAATGCTCTCTAAGCTGCAAGCAATAGACTCTCACCGGCAGCCTTACTCAGCGTTATCTCCCAACACTGTGCTGTAATGCTAGCATCAACGACCCCATCACAACTCACCCTGGATGGAAGGACTGGGCTATCAACGATCCCCACACTAGCGGAAACAACACCGACCATATCACGAGGAGAGAGACCCTAGACAAGAGATAATCTGGCTTGCCAGCATGACCCAAGCGGTTACGCCCGATAAACGTGGCTAGTGCCAACATCGAAAACCGCGCCAAATGCTCCTGGGTCATCCTGACTCCAAAACGACCAAACACCAGGCCGCTACTTGCTACTAGCACCCATGCCTCCTTAACTGTGGATGGCACCTCAAAATGGAGCTCCAAACTTCTGCCTTCCTCTCTCCGTCGGCCAGTTATAAGACTTAATGCAAATACTGGCCGACCCTCAGCTGGCAGCTGGCAGAACGGGTGGCTCACTATGTGAGAAAACACCCACCGTGTCTGGTCCTTGCAGGGGAGCGGCCTGCTCCCCACCTCCGGCATACTCTGCAGGGGAAGAAACTCTCACCTCCCCAGCAGAGTCAGGAGTCTCCCCACCCTTGGCAGTGACCCTTAACATATCAGACATAACAGACTGGGGCGTGGACTGAGTACCGGCGCCCACAGCCTCAACTCCAGGTGACAACGCCTGAGCACCACCACCGAGAGGCTCTACACGGTAAGGCAAGCCATCAAACAAACAACCCAGACCCAACACTCCAGCCTCACCCTCAGCAATACTCTCACCAAAGTCACCCTCTAGAGGTGGCTCTGCGATTGTGCAGTCTGTCCCAGCTCACTGACTCAAAGATGAGTCAAACTCTGACTCGCCCAGACCCTTGCCAGCAGCAGGACAAACCTCTGGGCAGTCTGCGGCATCAACATAAACTCTGAACTCCTCTGGTGATGGCCCTGACTTGTCGCAATTGACCCCATGAGTCACAGATCCCCCGAATATCCGACGCCGGGGTCGACTTTGGGCGAATAACAGAACAGTCAGTAACATCAACAGCATACACATCTGGGATGGTTTCCATGGATGGGGGCTGTGCCCAAACTCTCCCTCCTGCCAGGTCATTCCCTAAAAGGAAATCAACCCCAGACACTGGCAGGTCCTCTGCTAGTGTTACCCATGCCTCCGCGGTCACTAGCGGGCATAACAGTCTAATCTCTGCCGTGGCGAATCTTTCTATGGCGCCAGTTCCCTGGCACCATACGGGCTGATCTGAGGCAACTCGCCTTTCAGTCACATCTCGGCACAGTGACTACTCTCAAAACTAGAGTATTCAATCCTGTCAATTTCAATCATGCCCCAAAACAAAAAAGGGCGGCACCAGTCTAATTCAGACTTCACAGTAAGGTATCGACAGATGAGGGGGCGGCCACTCCGGCCTTTCTACCCTCACCACCAAATATAGGCCGGATCTCATCACGGCCATGAGACACAATCAAAGCCACCAGCTTCTGGAGAGTCTTGGAAGCTGTGGCTGTAATTAATTTTGGCCAATTAAATTTAAAGTGGCCAGTATTTGGACAGTAATGGTACATGGGCTAGGTGTTGTATATGGGAGTGCTATGTTGCATACTGCCAATCTCTCTTTGTCAAGGGCCGGGTGGAGACATATTTCTTACAGGGCTGATTTGACCAGACTATTACTGAAGCCATTATTATAACGTTGACTATCCAACTAGCGCCGGCCGCGCCACCAGATACAACATCACTGGGCCCGCCAGACGTACTGCCAATCCAACGTGGCACAGGCTGGTGCGCTAACATGTGGTCATCTGCCCATGCAGCTACCTCCTTTAGGCTTTTAAACCTTTTCTCCTTGAGCAGCAGCACCATTTCTTTCTCGGCCACGTTTACAAATTGCTCCATTACCATGAGCTCTTTTAATTCACGGCGGGAGATGGCTTGCTCGCTAGCAATCCATTTTTCGAATGTTTCCTGCAGAGAGAGAGCTCACTTTAGATAGGAGTCACTAGGCCTCTTCTCTCCCTCCATGTAACTGCAGCCTCCGGTCGCAGCTCACAAACTTTCAGGATGTTAGCCTTGAGCTCCTCATAATCCCCCAGATCCTCGACTAACAACTTGTCATAGACTTAAAGAGCCTTGCCTTTTAACATATTTGCCATAAGGGCAACCCATCGCTCTTGAAGCCAGTCAAACTCGTTAGGTCAGGATCCCTCGCCTTGCGGGATGACATCAACCCATACTACACTCCCGCCACTTTTTAACTAACATGGTCCACCCATGTATCTCCATGGACGTCCACGTTTTCATACACGCATATACACACTATCCACAAGTAGGGCGATCACCTGTCCCTTAAAATCCGGAATAGTTCCATAATGAAGTGTGAAATGTTATGTTCCATTTTGAACCAATGCAGGACGCCATTTCTTCCGTATTTGGTTGTATGAACAGTCAAGCAAATGAAATCATTAATTCACAAAAATATGAGTTTGTTAGGGGTGGTCGTGTGATAACATCATCAGTATACGTGTCGTATCGTCTCTCCTGCCACCGCGACCACCAACGGCTGTCAGTCTAGACATGGTAGAGGTGGAGAACGCTGCTGCTGTGCTGGCCTGGGTCTCAGCTCTGCTATGTATTATTGAGCAATGGCTACCTCTTTAGATTCTCTCCATCCCACTCCCCCTCGAAAGGCGAAGATGCAGGAGCGCCTTCAGAAATGGGAAACTGCGTTATTCATGGCTTCAGTAATATATTACTGACAACTTAGCTGATAAATGTCTTCTGAAATATATCCTCGCATTTAGTCCAGATGAATTACTCCTAATACAGGGAACTTATGGAAGAACTTGCCTTCAAGCACCGCTGATAGATGGGCTCTTTCCACTCGCCATTACTGTTCCGTATTTTTTTTCTAGATGGAGATGGCAACCCTCCCTACCCACAAAGGCACGTTCGTAACAATGTAAGCATTCTTTCGATCCTTCACACACACACACACACACACACACACACACACACTTGCAAGGAACAGTTTTGGCAGACAAAAGAAAGAAAAAAATAAGACTGGAGAAGAAGGAACAATAAGTATAAGCAGGAAGCTTCGGTCCAACACACACACACACACACACACACACACACACACACACACATTTTAATATTAACATAATTTTGTGTATGAAAAAATATTACTCTAATAGATAAATAAGTAAATAGACAAAACAGGAAAAAAATATAATTCAACACACCACCTGATAGAGCAATTATAGGCTAGTATTCTTGTAACCACTTCTTTGTAAAGTTACAGGGTTCTCGTAAATTTACATGCAAAAACTTTTACCAGAATTATGAGAAATTAGCAATTATGAGTAAATGATATAAAAACTGTTAAAATATGACGGAATTATAAGTAATGGCGCCTCCACTACTTTTTTTTTTTATGTAGGAAGGACACTGTCCAAGGGCAACAAAAATCTAATAAAAAAAAATGCCCACTGAAATGCCAGTCCCATAAAAGGGTCAAAGCAGTGGCCAAAAATTGGTGGATAAGTGTCTTGAAACCTCCCTCTTCAAGGAATTCAAGTCATAGGAAGGTGGAAATACAGAAGCAGGCAGGGAGTTCCAGAGTTTACTAGAGAAAGGGATGAATGATTGAGAATACTGGTTAACTCTTGCGTTAGAGAGGTGGACAGAATAGGGGTGAGAGAAAGAAGAAAGTCTTGTGCAGCGAGGCCGCGGGAGGAGGGGAGGCATGCAGTTAGCAAGATCAGAAGAGCAGTTAGCATGAAAATAGCGGTAGAAGACAGCTAGATATGCAACACTGCGGCGGTGAGAGAGAGGCTGAAGACAGTCAGTTAGAGGAGAGGAGTTGATGAGACGAAAAGCTTTTGATTCCACCCTCTCGATGAGGTGACATGAGATTTTAAAACTGCTTTTAATGCTCTAGTAATAGATTAACAAGATTTCCATATTATTTAAAGGAGAAACAGTCTTGAGAACTGGTCTAACTCCTGTGGCCTTTGAAAGTAGTGGTAGTGAGAGAGCGAAGTGTTTCGGAACACGAACCATGAACGGTAGCCAGAGAGCTCCTAGCCAACAGAACAGAGTCATCATAGAGGAGCCCAAGGACTCTATATACGTGCTAGATACTCCTTGTGCGTTCCTTGGTGAGCCAGCGGGGCATATGGCTTTGAAAAGTACCCGTGGTGAGAGAGCAAAGTGTTTCTGAATATGGGTTTATAACATCCCTTGTTAAGCCAGATCTGTGTGTAGTGGCGTAGACACGATAGGAGGAAGGGTTAGTGTGAAATTACAAAAAGAGGATGTCAAGGTCTGGTACTGCTAACATTTCTTTGCCCGCTTCCGTGGGGGCCTAGAGTGAGAGATTGGCGCCATGTACGAGTCTCCTCTATTTGTTGGTAAATATTAAGATACCTGCCCGTGTTGAGACATTTTGACAAGGTGGAGGTGGAGGTGAAAAAGAAACAAGTGTGTTATGGAACGATTTTATTCCCGACTAGTTTTGCTTGTAGGTTTTCTCAGTTCCTCTGGGAAAACTACAAGCGAAACTAGCCCTCAGGGGTTATGGGCGCTGCCTCCTGTTGGGTTAGGTTAGGTCATTTTAAGTTAGGCTGGGTTTGGGGGGGTTAAGGGGGGCACAACCCCCATTAGGTTAGGATAGATCAGGTTAAATTAGGTCATAGAAGATAGACGGTGGCGGAGGTTAGGTTAGGTTAATTCACATTTGCTATCCAGCCCAACAATTTCCAGAAAAGAATTACATAAAAAAAAAAAAAAAGACTTTCCTGGAAGGCCAAATTGCTTTCATTTTGTGTTCACTGCCTGAAGACCCCGCTTTTCCATCAGGGCCCCAAGTTTGTTGAGCTGAAGAGAGACGACAAGAGTATATAAGGAGATGCTATTGGTAAGATTTGCTGTCGTATTACTGGCTAATGGTGTATCGTTGCAGGTGGAGTCGACCACGTGCGGCAAGCGGCAGGGGATGTGGGCGCCATGCACCTCCCCTTAGCCGTGTCTCCCTCAAGCCCCTGCGGAAGGGCCCTGGGAGAGATGGCAGTAGCCCTGGCGTCCAACTCGTCCTCCACCATGTGGGCCAAGAATAGTGAGTGCCCTGGAGAGAGAGAGAGAGAGAGAGAGAGAGAGAGAGAGAGAGAGAGAGAGAGAGAGAGAGAGAGAGAGAGAGAGAGAGAGAGAGAGAGAACCAAATTGATGTTTTAAAAAAAATGCCAAAAAAAAGGAAATATGTTGATTGATTGATTATTTATTGGCCTCAAATTTCTCTTTATTTAAAATAGATAATAAATTATTTGAGTATTGTGGAAACAAGCCTTATAATTTCCAGACAGTGATTTTATTTCTGGACAAATTAATTGTGCTTTGATTTAAATCATGATATACAAAGTGAAGGGATTAGTAATGAAATCAATGAACTGAATTAAGTTAAACCTAACCTAAATCTTGGATGGAAATGCTAGTGATATTATCCTTATTTTTTTTTTTTTTTACATTCTTATTGTAAAAATTAGGTTTGCTTGGATGCAAAAGAGTTAAAAGTTAATTCTGTCTTTTTTTTTTTCTAAATTACTGGATACCTGTCTGTGTAGGAGGTGCTGCTACAAACGTGTCTAGAAAATTATGGTGATGAAGAAGTGGTCTGGCAGAAAAAGGGTTAGGTTACATCACAGGTGTTGAAAATGGTGAAAGATTCTGAATACTGGTTAACTCTGGCATTAAAAAAGTGGATAGAAAAGATGTAAAAGAAAGTAGAAAGACTGAGAATACTGGTTAACCCCTGCATTAGAGAGGTAGACAGAACAGTGGTGAGAGAAAGTAGAAAGACTGAGAATACTGGTCAACTCTTGCATTAGAGAGGTGGACAGAATAAAGTGAAAGTAGAAAGTAGAAAGATTGAGAATACTGGTTAACTCTTGCATTAGAGGGGTGAACAGAATAGGGATGAGAGAAAGTAGAAAGACTGAGAATACTGGTTAACTCTTGCATTAAGGATGTGGAGATAATAAGGTGAGAGAATGCAGAAAGTCCACAGACACACCAGTAGCTTTTATTCCTTTACAAAATTTTCTTAAAGCAAAAACAAAAACAATTTATTCCAGTGGTTGATTCCTGGGGGAAAACATCGGACGGACTGTATTTGAGTAATCCATTCTCTGGCTTCTATGACGAGTGTGTGACTGCGGCCTCCCCCGGCGGGAGAATTAAGGGAAAATTCTGCACTATTTTCATGTAAGGGCCTTTGTGGTGTTCTGTAGTGTTGTGTTGTGTGTTGTGATATAATGTGGTATGGTGTTGTGTTATGTTGTGTTGGTGGTGAAATAAGGGCAAACACTGGAAAGTTATTATGTAAGAGTTTTTGTGTTGTGGTGCCACAACACACTGAGGGTTGGTGTGGTAAGTCAGATGGTCGGCACACTGGTAGCAGGGTCTGTATGATGTGTGATGTATTAGGGCCCTTCGACATGCCACCATTGGTGTCTATCACAGGTGTCTTCCACAAGTGTCTGTCACAGGTCAGCCCAATCTGAAGGGTTGAGTGGGTGCTAACCTTCAGTGGCCACCACTATCTGGTGGCGTGTCTTCTGCTGGTTAGAGGGAAGAAGTGAATCAGTCATGGGAGAAGCTGCTTCTCTGTGCTGGGCTCGCCAAGAGATAGAGATGCTCTCACAAGAGAACTCATGTGCATCACATTCTGTCTTCTACAATGGACACATGCTGCATCCCACACTGTACGTGCTAACCAGAAAATAAAGTCATTAATTTCTTTGGTGTGAGCAAGCCCTCACTTGAGGAGCTTAATCGTCAGCCCCGCAGAAGGCATCTAGTGTTGTTGGTGTAATCTTCTCTGCCGGATACCAAACTACTGGCCATTCTTCTGCTTCACAGTCATGTGTTCAGCGTTCACCTGCACCGCCTGTCCCCGCCATGGAAGACGTCCGGTGTTGTCCCAGTGTGACCCAATACTGAGCAGAGGAACATTGTGGCCCACAGTGGTATCAGTCTAGTGGTGTCCCACTGTGGCCCAACACTGAGCAGAGGAGCATTGTGAGCCAGTGGTGTCAGTTTAGTGCTGTCCCACTGTGGCCCAATACTAAGCAGAAGAGCACTGTGGGCCACAGTGGTGTCAGTCTAGTGCTGTTCCACTGTGGCCCAACACTGAGCAGAGGAGAATTATGGGCCACAGTGGTGTCAATGTGGTGCTGTTCCACTGTGGCCCAACACTGAGCAGTGGTGCATTGTAGGCCACAGTGGTGTCAGTCTGGTGCTGTCTCACCGTCGCCCAACACTAATCAGTGCTGTACTGTGGGACACATAGAGCTAGCTCTATGTGAAAGCTGCCTCATGAAGCAATGTCCAGCACCGAGTGGCGGGCCACCGTTGATGGCGGCTACCTGCCCGGGCGCTTCGGTGAGCTCGGATGAAAGGCTCCATTGGAAACTATGGTAGGCAATGAGTGGCGGCCACTGAAGGCGAGAGAGGGGCCACTGTTGATGGCGGATACTTGCCGGCGCGCTGCGGTGGCCACATATGAAAGACTCCGTTGCAAACTGTGGGTGGGAACGAGTGGCGGCCATTGGTGGCAATGTCTGGAAGCAGCTTAGTGTTTGTCCATGTATTTGGTTAATCTTTTAAAGCTTCCTATTGATTCTGTACTGGTGACTTGATTACTGAGCGTTTCTGTTATCTACGAGTACTACTGCTGTTATTGCTGCTACTGCTGCTGCTGCTGCTGCTACTACTACTACTACTACTACTACTACTACTACTACTACTACTACTACTACTACTACTATTATACTACTACTTCTTCTTCTTCTTCTGATTCTGATTCTTCTTCTCCCACCTTTAAATACAGATCCAAGAACCAGACCCAGAACTACCCACCAAATACCTAATCTAACCTAATCTAATCCAAGTTTTGTCTCCTAACCTTTCCTAATACACCCTGACACACAAAAAATAAAGAAGAAAAAAAAATGAACATAAAAATACAGAACAGAACAACGAACTTGCAAAAACAAAAACAAAAAAGCCTAACTTAACCTAACCTAACATCCTAAACAGAATAAACAACACAGACAATGAGGAAGGAAAGAATAGAGAAGCAGAGCCACACACACAACCAGACTCAGACCCTGCAGCCGAATACCTTGAATACCTTCGCCGCCATGTTGGTAAGCCTCACCTCGCACTGCTGAGGAGTCTGGCACAGGAACCTCGGATGGATATGGTGCCGTTCGTGATGCCATACAGGTATATGCAGTATGATACGTGCATGCCGGATGTGTGCAGCAAGGAGGAACTGCAGGTGAGCTTAGGTTAAGTTGTGTTTCCGATGTTTTGTGAGTTTTTTTTTCTTTGTGTGTGTGTGTGTGTGTGTGTGTGTGTGTGTGTGTGTGTGTGTGTGTGTGTGTGTGTGTGTGTGTGTGTGTGCGCGCGCGCGCACGCACGCACGCACGCACGCACGCACGCACGCACGCACGCACAGGTTAGGTTAGCTTAGAAGTTAAGTTAGTTTAGGGTGATGGGATGTCAGGTTAGATTAGGTTCCTATGTTCTTATTTTGATATACGTTAATTTTTTTCGTTTTTTTTTTTTCTCTTGTTTTGGGTGTTAAGGAGTGTTAGGTTGCGTAAGGTTGTTGTTTTGTGCGTTCCTTGTTGTTTTTGGCTTTTATATTACTTTTTTTCTTTTTTTTTTTTTTCTTCCAAGGACATTTATCTATTTTTTTTATTTTATTTATTTTTTTAATATGTAAGAAGGCCTCTGGCCAAGGTCAACAAAAATTATAAAAAAAAATCAGTCTCACTTATTGCCAGTTGTCAGATAGAATGGACAAAAGACAGACGATAACTGTCTTGAAACCTCCCTCCTGAAAAAAAGTCCAAATCATAAGGAGGAAATACGAAAACAAACAAGGAGTTCCGGAGTTTACCAGAGAAAGGGATGAATGATTAAGAATACTTGTTAACTTTTTTTTTTAATATGTAGGTAGGACGCCGGCCAAGGGAAACAAAAATCCAATAAAAAAAAAAAAAAAACCTATTGAGATGCCGGTTCCCGAACAGGGTCCGAAGCAGTAGTCAAAAATTGAAGGATAAGTGTCTTGAAACCTCCCTCTTGAAGGAATTCAAGTCATAGGAAGGTGGAAATACAGAAGCAGGCAGGGAGTTCCAGAGTTTACCAGAGAAAGGGATGAATGAATGAGAATACTGGTTAACTCTTGCATTAGAAAAGTGGGTAGAATAGGGATGAGAGAAAGAAGAAAGTCTTGTGCAGCGAGGCCGCGAAAGGAGGGGAGGCATGCAGTTAGCAAGACCAGAAGAGCAGTTAGTATGAAAATAGCGGTAGAAGATAGCTAGATATGAAACATTGCGGCGGTGAGAGAGAGGCTGAAGACAGTCAGTTAGAGGAGAGGAGTTGATGAGACGAAAAGCTTTTGATTCCACCCTGTCTAGAAGAGCAGTATGAGTGGAACCCCCCAGACATGTGAAGCATACTCCATACATGGACGGATAAGGCCCTTGTACAGAGTTAGCATCTGAGTGGGTGAGAAAAACTGGCGGAGACGTCTCAGAACGACTAACTTCATAGAAGCTGTTTTAGCTAGAGATGAGATGTGAAGTTTCCAGTTTAGATTATAAGCAGCCGCGTCCCCTCGCTGCCCCTCATGCCGCTTCCACTCAAGATCCAGCCCTTGACCACGTGACTTCCGTGGCCAGTCAGCAGCTGGGAGGCCC
The DNA here is from genome assembly GCF_035594125.1 of Scylla paramamosain. Classification (NCBI taxonomy): domain Eukaryota; kingdom Metazoa; phylum Arthropoda; class Malacostraca; order Decapoda; family Portunidae; genus Scylla; species Scylla paramamosain. The sequence continues at coordinate 294,450 of NW_026973666.1, forward strand.
ATCACGCAATCAGGGATGGCGGGAGACTTGCTCCCACATGATGAAACAGCAGGCAGGAGGTGGTAATGGCTGCTGTCGCTACAATATATTTAGAAGAACAGTTACCGTCTACCACAGCAGAACGGTCAGAAAGGAAACTTGAGATGAAGTTATAGAGAGAAGGATAAAAGCCGTAGTAGGGTAGTTTGGAAATCAAAGCCTTGTGCCAGACTCTATCAAAAGCTTTTGATATTTCCAAGGCAACAGCAAAAGTTTCACCAAAATCTCTAAAAGAGATGACGAAGGTAAGCCAGAAGATCACCAGTAGATTGGTCTAGACGAAACCCATACTGGAGGTCAGATGGAAGGTTGTGAAGTGATATATGTTTAAGAATCTTCCTGTTGAGGATAGCTTCAGTAACTTTAGATAGGCAAAAATTAAAGCAATAGGACGGTAATCTGAGGGATTAGAAAGGTCACCCTTTTTAGGAAAAGGCTGAATGTAGGCAAACTTCCAGCGAGAAGGAAAGGTAGATGTTGACAGACAGAGTTGAAAGAGTTTGACTAGGCAAGGTGCAAGCACGGAAGCACAGAAGAGCAGTCCGACCTAGGGACATTTGTGGTCCCCTCCCTAGATGGGGAATCCGAGGCTGGTGTAGGAGTCGCCATGATTTTGAATTTTGAGTGAAGGTTGTGTGTGTAAGGAAGAGAGTTGTCTTTAGAGGGCAGGCTGTAACCTTTAGAGGGCAGGCATAACCCTTGTGTTATGAAACACAAAGGGAAACGTTCAGTGAGGTCACAGCTGTGTTTGATGATAAGTTCATAGCACCAGTGCTTTAGACCTCACTGGGAGTAATTATCGTCTCGGTAGGTGCCTGCTGCCTCCTCCTGCATTAGAGAGGTGGACAGAATTGGGATGAGAGAAAGAAGAAGGTATTGTGTAGAAAGGCCGCGGGAGGAGGGAAGGCATGCAGTTGATAAGACTAAAAGGTTTTGATTCCACCCTGTCTTAAATAGCGGTATGAGTGGAACTCCTCCATATGTGGACGTATAAGGCCCTTCTACAGAGTTAGCAGCTGGGGGCGGTGAGAAAAACTGGCGGAGATGACTCAGAACACCTAACTGCATAAAAGCTGTTTATCCAGAGATGAGATATGAAGTTTCCAGTTTAGATTATAAGTAAAGGACAGACCGAGGATGTTCAATGTAAAAGAGGGGGGACAGTTGAGTGTCAATGAAGAAGAGGGGATAGTTGTCTGGAAGATTGTGTCGAATTGATAGATGGAGGAATTGAGTTTTTGAGGCATTGAACAATACTAAGTTTGCTCTGCCCCAATCAGAATTTTTAGAGAGATTAATAGTCAGGTGTTCTGTAGTTTCCCTGTGTGAGTTGCAGGTGAGGCTGTCAGGTGAGGGTTAGTCCCAATGATTAGTGATGTGCAACCTGTACAGCTTTTTTTTTTTTTTTCAGTTTTTCTTCCTTTTGCCCCAAGGAGGAACTGGCTTAGGTGTGTTAGGTTAGGTTACATTGTTCTCATGTTCTGAAGTTGTTATTGTGTTTGTTTGCTCTCTCTCTCTCTCTCTCTCTCTCTCTCTCTCTCTCTCTCTCTCTCTCTCTCTCTCTCTCTCTCTCTCTCTCTCTCTCTCTCTCTCTCTCTCTCTGCACTTGCCCTCATGTTCTTATGTTATTGTTTTGCCTCAGCCTAAACCAAGTCTTCCTTGTGTTATTTCTCTCTTCCTCTCTTGTTTTTGTTGGGGACTTGATAGGGCCATGCAGGCTGCGGTGCCACAGCCTCTAGTGCCTTGAAGGTGCTGTCAGCAGGCAGGTTATCTGGTTAGATTCTGGTGAGCTGTCCAGTCTTATGGAGGAAGACTCTGGTGTGCCTGAGAGTCTTGAGGGCCAGGCCATGGTGTTGGGAACTACCCAGGAGCTCTGCTAGCGATGGCCTGTCGATGTGTGAGTAAGAAGAGCAGTGCGGTGGGAGGGTGGTGGCGAGAGCAGTGTAGCAGCAGGTGTTCTGGAGTGTGTTGCTGTGTTGAGCACCAGGGACAGTGAGGGGTGTCCGTCAGGCCCAGCCTGTGCGTGTGGGCATTGAGGCGGCTGTGTCCCATGCTGAGTCTGGTGACTGCAGTGTACAGGACACGGCTGGGGAGAGTGGGTCCGCCAGTGTGTAGCGTGTCCTGTTTGATGCGTCCGAATATCGTGTACTGCAAAGTGCCTGTCGGGTGTCTTTCCCAGAATGAGCTGCAGTCTTTCCGTAGGTTGGTTAAAAAGTCAGTCTGGTCCGTAGTAAGGTCTATGGGATAGGGATGGGGGTGGGCCTATGTTGGCCACGGTGTTTCCCACAATGCCAGTGTGGGAGGGGGACCCTCTGAAGGTGGATATTGATACCTGAGGTGGTCAGTTGGGATAGCAGGGTGTGTATCATGAAGCAGAGGGAGTGGTGTGTCCAGGGGTGTGATGCTGAACATGTTGTAGGGCAGTGAGGTAGTCTGAGATTAGGACGACTGAGCTAGGGGACTTTCTTTTTTTTTTTTTTATGTAGGAGGAACACTGCCCAAGGGCAACAAAAATCCAATAAAAAAAAAAAAAAGCCCTTTTAGATGCCAGTCCCATAAAAGCGTCAAAGCAGTAGTCAAAAAATTGATGAATAAGTGTCTTGAAACCTCCCTCTTGAAGTAATTCAAGTCATATGAAGGTGGAAATACAGAAGCAGGCAGGGAGTTCCAGAGTTTACCAGAGAAAGGGATGAATGATTGAGTAGTAACATTTATCTCTCTCCCTCTTTCCTTGTGTTCTTATGTTTTCATGTTATTGTTTTGCTTCATCCCCAACAGAACAGCCTCATTGAAGTGTTCCTGCTACATGGAATCTACCCTTCTGTGCTCTCGTGTTCTGCACAAGATGAAGAGGTGGAGTTCACAGACACGGATGTTGGGTTTATGTGAGTATGTCCGTTCGTCTTTGGCCCTATCTTTTAAACGTGGTGGTAATACCAATATAGCTGATTCTTAGTAGGTTTAGTTTTTTTAAACCATGATATTAGTGTCAATTCGTTGGAGACACCACAGGTTCCTATTATAATTGTTGGTGTGTCCTGCCCCTCCCCAACAAGAAACATCAATTATATTCGCGATTCATATGTGACTAAAAGTTATGATAAAAAATATGACAATATGTCAGTATACTTCTGTGTCAAAAGAAAATAGTATCCATCATCGTAAGGAAGAAATTAACGTGTTTATAAACGCGCGCATTTGGGCGCCTTTACCCTTGTGATTTATGGTTTGTTTACATTTTGCGGATCACCCGTCAGATTGAAAGAGATGTGGATTTCCATCACCTCTCCAAGGTTTACAGCATCTTCACATGATAATTGCAATACTGAAGTGTTTTTTTTTTTTTTTTCAATGCATAAAACATTAAGTTTTAGTTATTCTTGGTAAGAAACATGTATACTCTAACTGGGCTTTATCAAGCTTGGGCTGCCAAACAGCATTACCTAATAAATGGAAAAAATCGTATTTACTTAACTGTATTCAGAACATCATATTGAGGATGTGAATTTTTGAACCGGATCCGCATATAAAAACAAGATAGGCTATTATGCTATAGGCATAAGGCCCCGAGCACACTAGCGACTTTGTAGAGCCACAAGTGGCTGCGTTTTGTGGCGGGGATATTTTCTCCCATAGGTTCCCATTGTTTTCAAGCTTTGTCGATCACACTTGTGTCTGTGGCTCGCGACTGTGGCAAGCTGTCGCTCGTCCCCGCCACAAACAGCGCATTTAGTGGCGGCGTTTTGTGGCTGGCTGAGAGCACACTAGCGACCTCTGGCGACCACATGTGGCTGCTAATCAGTGATGCAGGAAACTTCGTAGAGGTGAGGTGTGGCGACCAAATGTGGCCGGGTATTCAAAACATAACCACATGTGGTCGCCACATGTGGTCGCAACTTGTGGCTCTAAAAAGTGGCTAGTGTGCTCTGGCCCGCCACTTTGCGCCGCTACTTGTGGTGCCACAGAGTGGCTAGTGTGCTCGGGGCCTAAGAGATTGTAGGCTACGCGGTGGCTGGCGAGTTAGTTAAATTTTACCAATTTAAATTTTACCAATTTCAATATGAAGCCAATGTGGTAATATTCTAGAGACCTTTATCCTCGTTATTACTGATTGTTTCAGTTCCATTCTTTTGCAGACACATTTGAATAGTGTTTGAGAGTTACAGGGGAGGTGGCATTTCTCCTCACTCTTACGTTTATTCAAATGTGTGCGAAAGAATGGAACTAAAACAATCAATAATAATGGTTGGAAAGGACTCTAGAACATTACCACCATTTTCCTGGATTGATTTTTATACTCTTGTCAATTAATCTCGTAATCACAAGCACGGGACTCCATAACCTGATTCCAAACTATAGCAGTTGGCAACTAAGAAACATTTCTAGTATAGTTTTGAAAACTCTTGAAAACAATTATTTCATTGCATACATTTGCAGCATATCTAGAACTCTTTCATCTTGTGCGTCAAGCTGAGGAGGTGAGGCTCCCCACGGTTGTTCCCAGAGACCGACAAAATCCGTTCACGTGTCTCTCTGCGGACAGGCTCTCACCTGCCGTGCACTCCAGCTACTAGAGATTAGAGAATGTACAGCCTCAACTTATAAATAGAAAAATTATAAATAAATAAATAAATGATATATATATATATATATATATATATATATATATATATATATATATATATATATATATATATATATATATATATATATATATATATATATATATATATATATATATATGCGAATGCAGTGTTCAATATAGACTGCTTAGGCAGGAAAACTGTAAAGCCTGGATCAGCTGATCGATTTGGCAGGCACATGAGACACTTCAGAGCTACCAATCTATGAGAAGAGTGCTGTTGGTGTTGGGTTCTCCTAACAACACGTCATATCTCCTTCCCCGAGTTTGAATAGCGCATTTCCAAAGTTAATAAGAGGTGACACGACGTGGGACCTGGTGCTGGGATTTACTAACATCAACGTTTAAAAAATCGGGTCTCTCTCTCTCTCTCTCTCTCTCTCTCTCTCTCTCTCTCTCTCTCTCTCTCTCTCTCTCTCTCTCTCTCTCTCTCTCTCTCTCTCTCTCTCTCTCTCTCTCTCTCTCTCTCTCTCTCTCTCACACACACACACACACACACACACACACACACACACACACACACACACACACACAAACAAAATTGTAGATATTTTTAAGAGAATTAAGCATAATCAATGTCTAAAGTTTTTTGGTGATTGTAAGGAAAAATGTATAGCAGTGAGAGAGTTAAAAGAAAAAAAAATGTATGCATTTAAGAGTTTTAAGTAAAAATAAGTTTCCAAGTTTTTTTTTTTGGGGGGGTGATATAAGAGAAGAAAATAGTGTATCAGCGGAATGTTGAGTGTGTGGGTGAGCAGTGCAACCTTCCCTTTCCCTTCCTCAGGTCTCTGGTCACTTTCCTACTTGGAATAGTGACCTGTGCCTCAGTGGTGGACATCTACCTGGAGTACACTGCCAAGCAACACCTGGTCAGAGGTAAACAGGAGAAATCAGCCTGCTGTTACCTGGTTAAATGTTGTTTTATGGTTTTAGTGACAGATTAACAAGACTTCTACATTATTAACCAGAGAAACTATAACTGGTATGAGTTTTTAAGGATTTTTTTTTTACAGTTCTAATAACAGATTAACAAGATTTCTAGATTATCAAGAAGAAAAATACACTTGAAAACCCGGCTAATCATCTCTTTGGCTTTGGAAGACATTCGTGATGATAAAACAAAGCATCTCTAAGGATGTTTTTTATAATTTGAAGACAGATTAACAAGATTTCCACATTAGCAAGAAAAACGCTTGAGAACCTGGCTAATCATCTCTGGGGCCTTGGAAGACAGTCATAGTGAGAGAGTAAAGTGTTTCAGAATACGAGCCAGTGCTTTCCTCACCTTCTCTTAGCTTTCACTCACTCACTCACCTGTTCCCCACAGGTGTGCTTCGTTACCTGTTGGGGTTCTCGGCCTACACCAACCTTGGCAAGATATTCCAGGTGAACCCCAAGGCCAGTCCGGGAAACATCACCTGCCTGCACGCACTGAGGTGACTGGCTGGTCTGTTTAGCACTAATACTATTACTGATTACATTTGGTTGAGCGTATATCAAAAGCGCGGATTCGAGAAAGCGACCGCGTTCGAAACTCACCCTTAAAGTACTATCAAATGCGCGGCAAGGTTAATCCGTTCACTCGCTGTGTCATTGAGAATCATTCGGTGTGTCATAATGCTTCACACTGTTCACCGAGACCACCGCGAGTGTCTGTCTCGATGGTTTCCTGTTCAGTCTGCTGCTGTTTCCTGACAGTCAATCCTGTGTTGTCATAACTTGCAGCTATGGAGTTTACGATTTCCCAAACAAACAAAGGCAAGAAGTGTTTGATGCACGATGGATATAAATACAGAGTGGACAGTACATTGGTGGACGGATGCATTTCTTGGAGATGTACCAACAAGAAATGTAAAGGTAGACTTAGAACAGACAACACAGTGACTGCCATTGTTCCAGTTGATTTGGAGCATAACCATGAAAAAGAAGAAAGAAAACTTGAAAGACAACAACTACGTGCACAGGTGAAACGGAAGGCGACTGACGACATGACGGCAAGGCCATCTAAGCTCATTAGAACGGAGTTGCATACATTTCCTGAAAATGAGCTAGAATCAGGTGATCTAAGATCTATAGCACAATCATTATACCGAGAAAGACGGAAAGCGTATCCTGTATTGCCTAAAACTCGTGAGGAAGTACATCGTGCTCTAAATTCTATGAATACAACTACGACGAAAGGTGAAGATTTCATCCTTGAAAATAATCCATATTCTGGTATGGTTATCATTTCATGTATTACTAATCTTGCATTTCTGGCGAACAATGCTGAAGAGATCTTCGTTGATGGGACCTTCAAGAGCTGTCCGAAGTTCTTCTACCAACTATACACCATACATGGATTGTGTAAAGGGCATTATATTCCATTAGTGTATGCCCTCTTGCCAGGTCAGTCTGAAGATATTTATAGAAAGCTGTGGAAATGTTTAAATGACATTTGCAACTCAAAGAATATGCAACTGGAACCCTCAGTGATACATGTTGATTTTGAATTTGCCATGCTCACTGTTCTGAGAGAGAGATTTCCAACCGCTGTGATCAAATGTTGTAGATTTCATTTAGGCCAGGCATGGTGGAGAAAAATTCAGAACCTGGGCCTAAGTAAGGATTACAAGGACACCAACAGTGATATAGGCCAGTGGCTGAAATTATCATTTGGTCTACATTTCATTGACCCAACAGATGTAGAAGATTGCTTTGTCGAGGAAGTAATGACAGAGGCACCTCAAGATGAAAGATGTATTCGCTTTGCAGACTATCTGGTTGATAATTATGTAACAGCAGAGTCAAGATATCCCCCAGTGCTGTGGGCTGAAATCCCCTCAAATACAAAGCGTACGAACAATGTTGCCGAATCTTTTCATGCTCATTTCAATGAGCAATTTTATGCATCCCACCCATCTATATTTGTATTCATGGATGTACTAGGAAAGCTCCAGACTGCTACTTATGTTAAGATCAAGAGTGTCGGTAAACCAGCAAGTATGCGGAAAGTTGATCGAGACAGGACAGAGTATGCCGTGACACAGTACAACAAATTTATCTCTGGGCAAATAAATCGACGCAATTATATGAAGGCCTTGGGAAACAGATTCACAGCAAGAACAAACGTGTAACTGAGTTTTTATGGAAGAGGAGAAGTGTTTTTATAAAGGATTGCAAGGTGTATGACGAATGTTTTATTACATAAACTGGTTTTATGGACACATATTTTTTATACAGTTTCTATAAAATTTTTTAAAGTTTTATAAAGGACTGCAAGGACAAGCCTGTACTAAGGTGCAAGAAGAATATACTTAAAAGGTCAATCCTATACTTAATTAACAAATATACAATTTTTCCTACAACAGGTGAACGATCGTTATTGAACGTATAAACAATCTGACTTAGAGGTGAGTGATAAAACGCGCTTTTGACTTGATATTCTAACGCGCTTTTGATAGCAATATATCAGCAACGTTTTCCGCGCTTTTGATATGCCAATCCGCGCTTTCGTAAAACGCCGATTTGTGGTTCTCCCTTTCCATCTGGGGTTGATGGGGGCTAACACAGAGAAATAGACTACTATTAATGTTACTACTGTACTGTCCTTTTCTACCAGAGGCCAACAGGGCTAAGACAGAATGCTGTTACTATACTGTCCCTTTCCACCACGGGGGAACAGGGCTAAGATAAATTAGTACTACTACTGATACTGCTACTACTACTTCTACTACTACTACTGCTACTACTACTACTACTGCTACTACTACTACTACTACTACTACTAGTACTACATCTGTCCTGGAGAAGAGCTATCACTGCTTGTTGCTTTGCAACCCACAAGCGTCTTCTGACTGAGAGAAACAGGGAACAGTTACTCAGTTTTTACTTTTTTTTTTTTTTTTTTTTGTATCTGTCTTCCTTTTTCCCCCAGAACCTTTCTCTCAGGAGTGACAGCTGTTCCCAGGACTGGTGCAGCCTTTGTCACTCGTGTGACGGCTGCCTCTGATCTTCCTATCTTCCTTCAGTCTCACAATTACTGAGCCTTTCTCAAACGCACACCATAACAACACTCTTTTCTTAGTTGTTAAGTTTGCAGGGAACCTTCATAATGTCAGGAGATATAAATGTGAGTGATGAAAGGAGAAGGTCGCGGCGAGGGGGAAACGAGCAGGAGAGTGCGGGAGTAGACATTTCCCCCGTGCCTCACAGTTACTGTCAGTTCCTCAACAACTGAGCATCATCATCATCATCAGGACGTGTGAGGTGCCATGCATGACAAATTAGCACTTTTCGATGCCTACCGTGGTACTAGATCAAGCACTGAAGCTGTGGTCTGTGGGCAGGAGGAGGCAGTAGATACATGCCGAAACGATGATTACTCCCAGTGAGGTCTAAAGCACTGTTCAGGGGGTGCTGTGAACTTATCATTAAACCCAGCTGTGACCTCACTGAAAGTTTCCCTTTGTATCTCACACCACAAGGGGACAGTCACAGCCTACCCTCTAAAGACAACGCTCTTCCTCCACACAAAACTACAAGCGCCTGATAACACACACACCCTTCACTCAAAAATTTCATTATAATCATGGCGACTTCTACACCAGCCTCGGAATCCCCTTCTGGGGAGGGGACCATATATGTCCCCAGGTCGGACTGCCTTTCTGTCGACGATCCTAAGCGTCTTGACACCCCCTCCTAAACTTTTTCTTCATTAACTTCTGCAACATTCGCGGTCTGATCTCTAATTTTCAATCTGTAGAACACCACCTCTCCTCTTCTAAACCTCATCTTCTTTTCCTCACTGAAACTCAGGTGTCTGAGGCAACTGACAGTAGCCCCTTTTCTGTTCCCTCCTACTTACTCTATCCTCATTTTCGATCCAAAGTTCGATGTTGCATTTATGTGCGCAACGACTAAACCTGCTCTCGTGCCCAAGCTCTTGAATCTTCCGAGTTTTCCACCATCTGGCTACGACTACAAAGTCACTCTCAAACTAAATTTATTTGTGCTGTATACCTCTCTCCTAACTCCTCTGACTATAAGAAATTCTTTGACTACTTAACTACCAAAGTGGAGCACATTCTGACCCTCTTCCCTTTTGCAGAGATCTCCATTCTTGGAGACTTCAATGTTCACCACTAGCTTTGGCTTTCCTCTCCCTTCACTGACCATCCTGGTGAACTAGCCTTCAACTTAGCCATCCTCCACGACCTAGAGCAATTGGTGCAACACCCTGCTCGTATTCCTGATCGTCTTGGAAATACGCCCAACATTCTTGACCTTTTCCTGACCTCTAATCTTTCTGCTTATGCTGTCAACCTTTCTTCTCCGTTGGGCTTCTCCGATCACAATCTCATATCTTTATCTTGTCCTATCTCTTCAATCCCTCCTCAGGCTCAGTGGAGGTGCCTCTGGTCTTTTGCCTCTGCTAGTTGGGGGGAGCTGAGGAGGTATTTTGCTGAATTTCCTTGGAATGACTACTGCTTCCGTGTCAGAGACCCGTCTTTGTGTGCTGAGCCCATAACAGAGGTGATAGTGTCTGGCATGGAGGCGTACATTCCTCACTCTTTTTCTTGTCCTAAACCTTCTAAACCTTGGTTTAACACAGCTTGTTCTCGTGCTATACATGATAGAGAGGTGGCCCACAAAAGGTATTTAAGCCTTCCATCACCAGAATCTCATGCACTTTATATTTCTGCCCGGAACCATGCCAAGTCTGTTCTCCAACTAGTCAAAAACTCCTTCATTAACAGAAAGAGTCAAAATCTTTCAAGATCTAACTCCCCCAGTGACTTTTGGCATCTAGCCAAAAATATCTCCAATAACTTTGCTTCTTCTTCTTTTCCTCCTTTATTTCAACCAGATGGCACCGTTGCTATCACATC